>NW_026893691.1:300000-583790 GCF_032452875.1 Bos javanicus | reverse complement strand
TGGTGTAAGTAGTAGCTTTAATGTTTGTAACCTGGGACCCTTGAGTTAATTCTTTTTCTTGTTATAGCCCACCACACCTTTGCTCTGTAGGAATGCAACTTTATCTAATGCTTTTTTGGAGGGTGGCTCCTGACCAACCACCTTTAGGAGAAAAATAAGTTTTCTGAAGAAAAGGTCTTAAAATGTTAACAGGCCTCCGGGCCAGAAGATGATGCAAATCACCTAAGCTTTTGCATATGATAAGTTTGCAGGAAGAAAGCCTGGTTTGCTGCAAGACTCTACCCCTTCCCCCATTATCCTCTATGCATAACTTAAGGTATAAAAACTACTTTGAAAAATAAAGTGCGGGCCTTGTTCACCGAAACTTGGTCTCACCATGTCGTTCTTTCTCTTACCTTCTGGCTGAATTATTCAGCCTCTTTTGCCACTGAATTTCCTCACTGAGCTATCCTCATTCTATTACTCTTTATATCCTTAATTAACATTTAATTAAGCAGTGGTTTCCTGATCTTCGCCTACGCCGTCTCCTCCTTCGAATACCCTGGATCAGCCGGGGCTGGTCCCCGGCACGCTACCATGGCTCGAGAGCAATGACGCGCTCGCCCTCGCCACTCGCATGGAGACCCGACTTCCCTGGCGCCCCACGAGAGGCTCACTGACCTCGCCGTCGTACCTCGTGAGAAAGCGCACACTGGGGCCGCCGCTCGAGAACAACCCCAAGACTCCCCCGTCATCGCGAGATGAGGGCCTTCGTCTCCTGCATGGCCTAGAGACCAATCTCGCGACCTCTCTCCAAAAGCCTCAGGAGGCTTGACTCCCTTTAGTCCACCCAGTGAGCTCCAAGAGATACCCGTCGCGACTCGAGAGCAGAGCGGGGTTCTTTGCTTCCACTCGAGATGGATGCCTGTCTCCCGGGTGTGTCTGGAATGCAACCCCGAGATCCCTGTCGCCCCTGGAGAGGAACACTGGCTTCTGGACACAAGCCTAGATGAGGTCTATTGGCCCTGCAGTCACTCGAGAGAAATCCCCAGCTTTCCTTCGCAACTCGAATGGAAGATTGGACTTCCCTGGGCCTACACAAGAAGCATCCTGAATTCCCCGTCGTAATTCGAGAATCCTGCTACACCTCGAGAAAAACCACGTGGTTCCCCCGTCATCGCAAGATGTAGCCCTGTGCCGCTACAGCGTCTCAGGAGAAGTCCCACTTTAGGAATTGGAGTTCGAAACGGTACTTGTCACCCTTGATGCGACCCACAAAGTGCCCCGACATCCCGGTCTCCCTCGAGAGGAACACCGAAGTTTTCTGGCAACACTTCCTCTGAGCCTCTTCTACCCTCCTGATCTGGACAGGAGGGTCGACTCCCTGCTTTGTCTGGAAGGGGTTCCCGGCCTTCCGGTCGCACCTCAGGATGAGGCCGGTCTCACGACGACATTCCAGACGTGGCCTCGTGGGTGGTTCCACATTCCGAAGGACCCCGATTTCCCGGTCCCCTCTTGATAAGAACCCGATGCCCGGACACCTCTTCGAACTCCACCCTGTGAATGAAGTCAACACGAAGGGGCAGTGACTCGCCCGTGCATCGTCGGGAAAGACCCCCAGGTTCCAAATACCGCTCGACAAGTGGCCTGTCTCCCCGGGAACACCTCGAGAGGCAAGCGGAGTTCCATGCCTCAACCCAAGACGAGGCCTGACTCTCCTGTCCCAAGTCTGCAGGGACCTTGCGGTCGGAGTCTGAAGTCAGAGGAACCCTGAGGTTCCTGCCTCAACTGGAGATGAGGCCCTCTTCCAATGCACCAAACCCAGTGGAGTGCCGAGAGGCCCTCCCACCTCCAGTTTCCCTGACTTCTCAGAGCCACCATGAGAAGCCCCCTGAGGTCACCTGCACAAGTCGAGGGACCCCAGGGTGTCCTGCCTCAACCCGAGAAAGACCTCGAGAGACCTTCTTCAACACGTCTCGAGGCCAGATTCCCCTACTATGACTTGAGGGTAAAGACGCGCTCCCCCTCGCCATTCGCATGGAGACCCGACTTCCTTGCCGCCCCACGAGAGGCTCACTGACCTCGCCGTCGTACCTCGCGAGAAACCGCACACTGGGGCCGCCGCTCGAGAACAACCCCGAGCCTCCCCCGTCATCGCGACTTGAGGGCCTTCGTCTCCTGTATGGCCTAGAGACCAGTCTCTCGACCTCTCTCCAAACGCCTCAGGAGGCTTGACTCCCTTTAGTCCACCCAGTGAGCTCCAAGAGATACCCGTCGCGACTCAAGAGCAGAGCGGGGTTCTTTGCTCCCACTCGAGATGGATGCCTGTCTCCCCGGGTGCGTCTGGAATGCAACCCCGAGATCCCTTTCGCCCCTGGAGAGGAACATTGGCTTCTGGACACAAGCCTAGATGAGTTCTATTGGCCCTGCAGTCACTCGAGAGCAATCCCCAGCTTTCCTTCGCAACTCGAATGGAAGATTGGACTTCCCTGGGCCAACACAAGAGGCATCCTGAATTCCCCGTCGTAACTCGAGAATCCCGCTGCAACTCGAGAAAATCCACGTGGCTCCCCCGTCATCGCAAGATGAAGCCCTTTCCCGCTACAGTGTCTCAGGAGAAGTCCCACGTTAGGTATTGGAGGTCGAAACGGTACTTGGCACCCTTGATGCGACCCACAAAGTGCCCCGACATCCCGGTCTCCCTCAAGAGGAACACCGAGGTTTTCCCGCACCACTTCCTCTGAGCCCCTTCTACCCTCCTGATCTGGACAGGAGGGTCGACTCCCCTGCTTTGTCTGGAAGGGGTTCCCGGCCTTCCGGTCGCACCTCAGGATGAGGCCGGTCTCACGACGACATTCCAGACGTGGCCTCGTGGGTGGTTCCACATTCCGAAGGACCCCGATTTCCCGGTCCCCTCTTGATAAGAACCCGATGCCCGGACACCTCTTCGAACTCCACCCTGTGAATGAAGTCAACACGAAGGGGCAGTGACTCGCCCGTGCATCGTCGGGAAAAGACCCCCAGGTTCCAAATACCGCTCGACAAGTGGCCTGTCTCCCCGGGAACACCTCGAGAGGCAAGCGGAGTTCCATGCCTCAACCCAAGACGAGGCCTGACTCTCCTGTCCCAAGTCTGCAGGGACCTTGCGGTCGGAGTCTGAAGTCAGAGGAACCCTGAGGTTCCTGCCTCAACTGGAGATGAGGCCCTCTTCCAATGCACCAAACCCAGTGGAGTGCCGAGAGGCCCCTCCCACCTCCAGTTTCCCTGACTTCTCAGAGCCACCATGAGAAGCCCCCTGAGGTCACCTGCACAAGTCGAGGGACCCCAGGGTGTCCTGCCTCAACCCGAGAAAGACCTCGAGAGACCTTCTTCAACACGTCTCGAGGCCAGATTCCCCTACTGCCGTGAGCCGGCATATTGCATATTGAGTGCATATTGCATATTGCATATTGAGTGCAGCACTTTCCACAGCATCATCTTTCAGGATCTGGAATAGCTCCACTGGAATTCTATCACTGCTGGGAGCCAGTGAGGAACTCCGCCCATGACAAAGGTCATGAGGAAGGAGGCTCGGCATACGCAAAGGCGGGATCGAGCTTCAGGAGTCCCCCTGGAAATTCTCGAGCATATACCCCCAAAACCAGAGTCTGCCTACTTTCTGCTTGTGCTTGCACCTAAACCTCTGACTTTACGGGGGCTCTGCCCCACTACCTCTCTCTGAAAAAAGAGTTAGCTTACAGTCCCAGTTAATAATTCCTGGGTGTGACAGTGTTTAACCTACAAACTCCTTTGGAAATCCTCTAGCCTGCCTGAATAGGTTTTTCCGGCCACATGTGATTGTTCAGAGCCTCCCAACTGTGAGAGGCAGGAGATGTTCTAAACTGTCTAAACACAAATTCTTTTGAGTAGTTACAAGATTGATTAGAAATTGTATTGGTGAATGGTTTTTCACTTGTTGGGCCATTGTTTGCTGCTAAGTTTCCATATCCCTTACCTGCTGTGTCCCTGGCAGTGTATTGATTAATATAATTGGTGTAAGTAGTAGCTTTAATGTTTGTAACCTGGGACCCTTGAGTTAATTCTTTTTCTTGTTATAGCCCACCACACCTTTGCTCTGTAGGAATGCAACTTTATCTAATGCTTTTTTGGAGGGTGGCTCCTGACCAACCACCTTTAGAGAAAAATAAGTTTTCTGAAGAAAAGGTCTTAAAATGTTAACAGGCCTCCGGGCCAGAAGATGATGCAAATCACCTAAGCTTTTGCATATGATAAGTTTGCAGGAAGAAAGCCTGGTTTGCTGCAAGACTCTACCCCTTCCCCCATTATCCTCTATGCATAACTTAAGGTATAAAAACTACTTTGAAAAATAAAGTGCGGGCCTTGTTCACCGAAACTTGGTCTCACCATGTCGTTCTTTCTCTTACCTTCTGGCTGAATTATTCAGCCTCTTTTCGCCACTGAATTTCCTCACTGAGCTATCCTCATTCTATTACTCTTTATATCCTTAATTAACATTTAATTAAGCAGTGGTTTCCTGATCTTCGCCTACGCCGTCTCTCCTTCGAATACCCTGGATCAGCCGGGGCTGGTCCCCGGCACGCTACCATGGCTCGAGAGCAATGACGCGCTCGCCCTCGCCACTCGCATGGAGACCCGACTTCCCTGGCGCCCCACGAGAGGCTCACTGACCTCGCCGTCGTACCTCGTGAGAAAGCGCACACTGGGGCCGCCGCTCGAGAACAACCCCAAGACTCCCCCGTCATCGCGAGATGAGGGCCTTCGTCTCCTGCATGGCCTAGAGACCAATCTCGCGACCTCTCTCCAAAAGCCTCAGGAGGCTTGACTCCCTTTAGTCCACCCAGTGAGCTCCAAGAGATACCCGTCGCGACTCGAGAGCAGAGCGGGGTTCTTTGCTTCCACTCGAGATGGATGCCTGTCTCCCCGGGTGTGTCTGGAATGCAACCCCGAGATCCCTGTCGCCCCTGGAGAGGAACACTGGCTTCTGGACACAAGCCTAGATGAGGTCTATTGGCCCTGCAGTCACTCGAGAGAAATCCCCAGCTTTCCTTCGCAACTCGAATGGAAGATTGGACTTCCCTGGGCCTACACAAGAAGCATCCTGAATTCCCCGTCGTAATTCGAGAATCCTGCTACACCTCGAGAAAAACCACGTGGTTCCCCCGTCATCGCAAGATGTAGCCCTGTGCCGCTACAGCGTCTCAGGAGAAGTCCCACTTTAGGAATTGGAGTTCGAAACGGTACTTGTCACCCTTGATGCGACCCACAAAGTGCCCCGACATCCCGGTCTCCCTCGAGAGGAACACCGAAGTTTTCTGGCAACACTTCCTCTGAGCCTCTTCTACCCTCCTGATCTGGACAGGAGGGTCGACTCCCCTGCTTTGTCCGGAAGGGGTTCCCGGCCTTCCGGTCGCACCTCAGGATGAGGCCGGTCTCACGACGACATTCCAGACGTGGCCTCGTGGGTGGTTCCACATTCCGAAGGACCCCGATTTCCCGGTCCCCTCTTGATAAGAACCCGATGCCCGGACACCTCTTCGAACTCCACCCTGTGAATGAAGTCAACACGAAGGGGCAGTGACTCGCCCGTGCATCGTCGGGAAAAGACCCCCAGGTTCCAAATACCGCTCGACAAGTGGCCTGTCTCCCCGGGAACACCTCGAGAGGCAAGCGGAGTTCCATGCCTCAACCCAAGACGAGGCCTGACTCTCCTGTCCCAAGTCTGCAGGGACCTTGCGGCCGGAGTCTGAAGTCAGAGGAACCCTGAGGTTCCTGCCTCAACTGGAGATGAGGCCCTCTTCCAATGCACCAAACCCAGTGGAGTGCCGAGAGGCCCCTCCCACCTCCAGTTTCCCTGACTTCTCAGAGCCACCATGAGAAGCCCCCTGAGGTCACCTGCACAAGTCGAGGGACCCCAGGGTGTCCTGCCTCAACCCGAGAAAGACCTCGAGAGACCTTCTTCAACACGTCTCGAGGCCAGATTCCCCTACTATGACTTGAGAGTAAAGACGCGCTCCCCCTCGCCATTCGCATGGAGACCCGACTTCCTTGCCGCCCCACGAGAGGCTCACTGACCTCGCCGTCGTACCTCGCGAGAAACCGCACACTGGGGCCGCCGCTCGAGAACAACCCCGAGCCTCCCCGTCATCGCGACTTGAGGGCCTTCGTCTCCTGCATGGCCTAGAGACCAGTCTCTCGACCTCTCTCCAAACGCCTCAGGAGGCTTGACTCCCTTTAGTCCACCCAGTGAGCTCCAAGAGATACCCGTCGCGACTCAAGAGCAGAGCGGGGTTCTTTGCTCCCACTCGAGATGGATGCCTGTCTCCCCGGGTGCGTCTGGAATGCAACCCCGAGATCCCTTTCGCCCCTGGAGAGGAACATTGGCTTCTGGACACAAGCCTAGATGAGTTCTATTGGCCCTGCAGTCACTCGAGAGCAATCCCCAGCTTTCCTTCGCAACTCGAATGGAAGATTGGACTTCCCTGGGCCAACACAAGAGGCATCCTGAATTCCCCGTCGTAACTCGAGAATCCCGCTGCAACTCGAGAAAATCCACGTGGCTCCCCCGTCATCGCAAGATGAAGCCCTTTCCCGCTACAGTGTCTCAGGAGAAGTCCCACGTTAGGTATTGGAGGTCGAAACGGTACTTGGCACCCTTGATGCGACCCACAAAGTGCCCCGACATCCCGGTCTCCCTCAAGAGGAACACCGAGGTTTTCCCGCACCACTTCCTCTGAGCCCCTTCTACCCTCCTGATCTGGACAGGAGGGTCGACTCCCCTGCTTTGTCTGGAAGGGGTTCCCGGCCTTCCGGTCGCACCTCAGGATGAGGCCGGTCTCACGACGACATTCCAGACGTGGCCTCGTGGGTGGTTCCACATTCCGAAGGACCCCGATTTCCCGGTCCCCTCTTGATAAGAACCCGATGCCCGGACACCTCTTCGAACTCCACCCTGTGAATGAAGTCAACACGAAGGGGCAGTGACTCGCCCGTGCATCGTCGGGAAAAGACCCCCAGGTTCCAAATACCGCTCGACAAGTGGCCTGTCTCCCCGGGAACACCTCGAGAGGCAAGCGGAGTTCCATGCCTCAACCCAAGACGAGGCCTGACTCTCCTGTCCCAAGTCTGCAGGGACCTTGCGGTCGGAGTCTGAAGTCAGAGGAACCCTGAGGTTCCTGCCTCAACTGGAGATGAGGCCCTCTTCCAATGCACCAAACCCAGTGGAGTGCCGAGAGGCCCCTCCCACCTCCAGTTTCCCTGACTTCTCAGAGCCACCATGAGAAGCCCCCTGAGGTCACCTGCACAAGTCGAGGGACCCCAGGGTGTCCTGCCTCAACCCGAGAAAGACCTCGAGAGACCTTCTTCAACACGTCTCGAGGCCAGATTCCCCTACTGCCGTGAGCCGGCATATTGCATATTGAGTGCATATTGCATATTGCATATTGAGTGCAGCACTTTCCACAGCATCATCATTCAGGATCTGGAATAGCTCCACTGGAATTCTATCACTGCTGGGAGCCAGTGAGGAACTCCGCCCATGACAAAGGTCATGAGGAAGGAGGCTCGGCATACGCAAAGGCGGGATCGAGCTTCAGGAGTCCCCCTGGAAATTCTCGAGCATATACCCCCAAAACCAGAGTCTGCCTACTTTCTGCTTGTGCTTGCACCTAAACCTCTGACTTTACGGGGGCTCTCCCCCACTACCTCTCTCTGAAAAAGAGTTAGCTTACAGTCCCAGTTAATAATTCCTGGGTGTGACAGTGTTTAACCTACAAACTCCTTTGGAAATCCTCTAGCCTGCCTGAATAGGTTTTTCCGGCCACATGTGATTGTTCAGAGCCTCCCAACTGTGAGAGGCAGGAGATGTTCTAAACTGTCTAAACACAAATTCTTTTGAGTAGTTACAAGATTGATTAGAAATTGTATTGGTGAATGGTTTTTCACTTGTTGGGCCATTGTTTGCTGCTAAGTTTCCATATCCCTTACCTGCTGTGTCCCTGGCAGTGTATTGATTAATATAATTGGTGTAAGTAGTAGCTTTAATG
Source organism: Bos javanicus (assembly GCF_032452875.1). NCBI lineage: Eukaryota > Metazoa > Chordata > Mammalia > Artiodactyla > Bovidae > Bos > Bos javanicus. The sequence continues at coordinate 575,748 of NW_026893691.1, read as the reverse complement.
TTTGTAACCTGGGACCCTTGAGTTAATTCTTTTTCTTGTTATAGCCCACCACACCTTTGCTCTGTAGGAATGCAACTTTATCTAATGCTTTTTTGGAGGGTGGCTCCTGACCAACCACCTTTAGAGAAAAATAAGTTTTCTGAAGAAAAGGTCTTAAAATGTTAACAGGCCTCCGGGCCAGAAGATGATGCAAATCACCTAAGCTTTTGCATATGATAAGTTTGCAGGAAGAAAGCCTGGTTTGCTGCAAGACTCTACCCCTTCCCCCATTATCCTCTATGCATAACTTAAGGTATAAAAACTACTTTGAAAAATAAAGTGCGGGCCTTGTTCACCGAAACTTGGTCTCACCATGTCGTTCTTTCTCTTACCTTCTGGCTGAATTATTCAGCCTCTTTTCGCCACTGAATTTCCTCACTGAGCTATCCTCATTCTATTACTCTTTATATCCTTAATTAACATTTAATTAAGCAGTGGTTTCCTGATCTTCGCCTACGCCGTCTCTCCTTCGAATACCCTGGATCAGCCGGGGCTGGTCCCCGGCACCCTACCATGGCTCGAGAGCAATGACGCGCTCGCCCTCGCCACTCGCATGGAGACCCGACTTCCCTGGCGCCCCACGAGAGGCTCACTGACCTCGCCGTCGTACCTCGTGAGAAAGCGCACACTGGGGCCGCCGCTCGAGAACAACCCCAAGACTCCCCCGTCATCGCGAGATGAGGGCCTTCGTCTCCTGCATGGCCTAGAGACCAATCTCGCGACCTCTCTCCAAAAGCCTCAGGAGGCTTGACTCCCTTTAGTCCACCCAGTGAGCTCCAAGAGATACCCGTCGCGACTCGAGAGCAGAGCGGGGTTCTTTGCTTCCACTCGAGATGGATGCCTGTCTCCCCGGGTGTGTCTGGAATGCAACCCCGAGATCCCTGTCGCCCCTGGAGAGGAACACTGGCTTCTGGACACAAGCCTAGATGAGGTCTATTGGCCCTGCAGTCACTCGAGAGAAATCCCCAGCTTTCCTTCGCAACTCGAATGGAAGATTGGACTTCCCTGGGCCTACACAAGAAGCATCCTGAATTCCCCGTCGTAATTCGAGAATCCTGCTACACCTCGAGAAAAACCACGTGGTTCCCCCGTCATCGCAAGATGTAGCCCTGTGCCGCTACAGCGTCTCAGGAGAAGTCCCACTTTAGGAATTGGAGTTCGAAACGGTACTTGTCACCCTTGATGCGACCCACAAAGTGCCCCGACATCCCGGTCTCCCTCGAGAGGAACACCGAAGTTTTCTGGCAACACTTCCTCTGAGCCTCTTCTACCCTCCTGATCTGGACAGGAGGGTCGACTCCCCTGCTTTGTCTGGAAGGGGTTCCCGGCCTTCCGGTCGCACCTCAGGATGAGGCCGGTCTCACGACGACATTCCAGACGTGGCCTCGTGGGTGGTTCCACATTCCGAAGGACCCCGATTTCCCGGTCCCCTCTTGATAAGAACCCGATGCCCGGACACCTCTTCGAACTCCACCCTGTGAATGAAGTCAACACGAAGGGGCAGTGACTCGCCCGTGCATCGTCGGGAAAGGACCCCCAGGTTCCAAATACCGCTTGACAAGTGGCCTGTCTCCCCGGGAACACCTCGAGAGGCAAGCGGAGTTCCATGCCTCAACCCAAGACGAGGCCTGACTCTCCTGTCCCAAGTCTGCAGGGACCTTGCGGTCGGAGTCTGAAGTCAGAGGAACCCTGAGGTTCCTGCCTCAACTGGAGATGAGGCCCTCTTCCAATGCACCAAACCCAGTGGAGTGCCGAGAGGCCCCTCCCACCTCCAGTTTCCCTGACTTCTCAGAGCCACCATGAGAAGCCCCCTGAGGTCACCTGCACAAGTCGAGGGACCCCAGGGTGTCCTGCCTCAACCCGAGAAAGACCTCGAGAGACCTTCTTCAACACGTCTCGAGGCCAGATTCCCTACTGCCGTGAGCCGGCATATTGCATATTGAGTGCAGCACTTTCCACAGCATCATCTTTCAGGATCTGGAATAGCTCCACTGGAATTCTATCACTGCTGGGAGCCAGTGAGGAACTCCGCCCATGACAAAGGTCATGAGGAAGGAGGCTCGGCATACGCAAAGGCGGGATCGAGCTTCAGGAGTCCCCCTGGAAATTCTCGAGCATATACCCCCAAAACCAGAGTCTGCCTACTTTCTGCTTGTGCTTGCACCTAAACCTCTGACTTTACGGGGGCTCTGCCCCACTACCTCTCTCTGAAAAAGGAGTTAGCTTACAGTTCCAGTTAATAATTCCTGGGTGTGACAGTGTTTAACCTACAAACTCCTTTGGAAATCCTCTAGCCTGCCTGAATAGGTTTTTCCGGCCACATGTGATTGTTCAGAGCCTCCCAACTGTGAGAGGCAGGAGATGTTCTAAACTGTCTAAACACAAATTCTTTTGAGTAGTTACAAGATTGATTAGAAATTGTATTGGTGAATGGTTTTTCACTTGTTGGGCCATTGTTTGCTGCTAAGTTTCCATATCCCTTACCTGCTGTGTCCCTGGCAGTGTATTGATTAATATAATTGGTGTAAGTAGTAGCTTTAATGTTTGTAACCTGGGACCCTTGAGTTAATTCTTTTTCTTGTTATAGCCCACCACACCTTTGCTCTGTAGGAATGCAACTTTATCTAATGCTTTTTTGGAGGGTGGCTCCTGACCAACCACCTTTAGAGAAAAATAAGTTTTCTGAAGAAAAGGTCTTAAAATGTTAACAGGCCTCCGGGCCAGAAGATGATGCAAATCACCTAAGCTTTTGCATATGATAAGTTTGCAGGAAGAAAGCCTGGTTTGCTGCAAGACTCTACCCCTTCCCCCATTATCCTCTATGCATAACTTAAGGTATAAAAACTACTTTGAAAAATAAAGTGCGGGCCTTGTTCACCGAAACTTGGTCTCACCATGTCGTTCTTTCTCTTACCTTCTGGCTGAATTATTCAGCCTCTTTTCGCCACTGAATTTCCTCACTGAGCTATCCTCATTCTATTACTCTTTATATCCTTAATTAACATTTAATTAAGCAGTGGTTTCCTGATCTTCGCCTACGCCGTCTCTCCTTCGAATACCCTGGATCAGCCGGGGCTGGTCCCCGGCACGCTACCATGGCTCGAGAGCAATGACGCGCTCGCCCTCGCCACTCGCATGGAGACCCGCCTTCCCTGGCGCCCCACGAGAGGCTCACTGACCTCGCCGTCGTACCTCGTGAGAAAGCGCACACTGGGGCCGCCGCTCGAGAACAACCCCAAGACTCCCCCGTCATCGCGAGATGAGGGCCTTCGTCTCCTGCATGGCCTAGAGACCAATCTCGCGACCTCTCTCCAAAAGCCTCAGGAGGCTTGACTCCCTTTAGTCCACCCAGTGAGCTCCAAGAGATACCCGTCGCGACTCGAGAGCAGAGCGGGGTTCTTTGCTTCCACTCGAGATGGATGCCTGTCTCCCGGGTGTGTCTGGAATGCAACCCCGAGATCCCTGTCGCCCCTGGAGAGGAACACTGGCTTCTGGACACAAGCCTAGATGAGGTCTATTGGCCCTGCAGTCACTCGAGAGAAATCCCCAGCTTTCCTTCGCAACTCGAATGGAAGATTGGACTTCCCTGGGCCTACACAAGAAGCATCCTGAATTCCCGTCGTAATTCGAGAATCCTGCTACACCTCGAGAAAAACCACGTGGTTCCCCCGTCATCGCAAGATGTAGCCCTGTGCCGCTACAGCGTCTCAGGAGAAGTCCCACTTTAGGAATTGGAGGTCGAAACGGTACTTGTCACCCTTGATGCGACCCACAAAGTGCCCCGACATCCCGGTCTCCCTCGAGAGGAACACCGAAGTTTTCTGGCAACACTTCCTCTGAGCCTCTTCTACCCTCCTGATCTGGACAGGAGGGTCGACTCCCCTGCTTTGTCTGGAAGGGGTTCCCGGCCTTCCGGTCGCACCTCAGGATGAGGCCGGTCTCACGACGACATTCCAGACGTGGCCTCGTGGGTGGTTCCACATTCCGAAGGACCCCGATTTCCCGGTCCCCTCTTGATAAGAACCCGATGCCCGGACACCTCTTCGAACTCCACCCTGTGAATGAAGTCAACACGAAGGGGCAGTGACTCGCCCGTGCATCGTCGGGAAAAGACCCCCAGGTTCCAAATACCGCTCGACAAGTGGCCTGTCTCCCCGGGAACACCTCGAGAGGCAAGCGGAGTTCCATGCCTCAACCCAAGACGAGGCCTGACTCTCCTGTCCCAAGTCTGCAGGGACCTTGCGGTCGGAGTCTGAAGTCAGAGGAACCCTGAGGTTCCTGCCTCAACTGGAGATGAGGCCCTCTTCCAATGCACCAAACCCAGTGGAGTGCCGAGAGGCCCCTCCCACCTCCAGTTTCCCTGACTTCTCAGAGCCACCATGAGAAGCCCCCTGAGGTCACCTGCACAAGTCGAGGGACCCCAGGGTGTCCTGCCTCAACCCGAGAAAGACCTCGAGAGACCTTCTTCAACACGTCTCGAGGCCAGATTCCCCTACTATGACTTGAGGGTAAAGACGCGCTCCCCCTCGCCATTCGCATGGAGACCCGACTTCCTTGCCGCCCCACGAGAGGCTCACTGACCTCGCCGTCGTACCTCGCGAGAAACCGCACACTGGGGCCGCCGCTCGAGAACAACCCCGAGCCTCCCCCGTCATCGCGACTTGAGGGCCTTCGTCTCCTGTATGGCCTAGAGACCAGTCTCTCGACCTCTCTCCAAACGCCTCAGGAGGCTTGACTCCCTTTAGTCCACCCAGTGAGCTCCAAGAGATACCCGTCGCGACTCAAGAGCAGAGCGGGGTTCTTTGCTCCCACTCGAGATGGATGCCTGTCTCCCCGGGTGCGTCTGGAATGCAACCCCGAGATCCCTTTCGCCCCTGGAGAGGAACATTGGCTTCTGGACACAAGCCTAGATGAGTTCTATTGGCCCTGCAGTCACTCGAGAGCAATCCCCAGCTTTCCTTCGCAACTCGAATGGAAGATTGGACTTCCCTGGGCCAACACAAGAGGCATCCTGAATTCCCCGTCGTAACTCGAGAATCCCGCTGCAACTCGAGAAAATCCACGTGGCTCCCCCGTCATCGCAAGATGAAGCCCTTTCCCGCTACAGTGTCTCAGGAGAAGTCCCACGTTAGGTATTGGAGGTCGAAACGGTACTTGGCACCCTTGATGCGACCCACAAAGTGCCCCGACATCCCGGTCTCCCTCAAGAGGAACACCGAGGTTTTCCCGCACCACTTCCTCTGAGCCCCTTCTACCCTCCTGATCTGGACAGGAGGGTCGACTCCCCTGCTTTGTCTGGAAGGGGTTCCCGGCCTTCCGGTCGCACCTCAGGATGAGGCCGGTCTCACGACGACATTCCAGACGTGGCCTCGTGGGTGGTTCCACATTCCGAAGGACCCCGATTTCCCGGTCCCCTCTTGATAAGAACCCGATGCCCGGACACCTCTTCGAACTCCACCCTGTGAATGAAGTCAACACGAAGGGGCAGTGACTCGCCCGTGCATCGTCGGGAAAAGACCCCCAGGTTCCAAATACCGCTCGACAAGTGGCCTGTCTCCCCGGGAACACCTCGAGAGGCAAGCGGAGTTCCATGCCTCAACCCAAGACGAGGCCTGACTCTCCTGTCCCAAGTCTGCAGGGACCTTGCGGTCGGAGTCTGAAGTCAGAGGAACCCTGAGGTTCCTGCCTCAACTGGAGATGAGGCCCTCTTCCAATGCACCAAACCCAGTGGAGTGCCGAGAGGCCCCTCCCACCTCCAGTTTCCCTGACTTCTCAGAGCCACCATGAGAAGCCCCCTGAGGTCACCTGCACAAGTCGAGGGACCCCAGGGTGTCCTGCCTCAACCCGAGAAAGACCTCGAGAGACCTTCTTCAACACGTCTCGAGGCCAGATTCCCCTACTGCCGTGAGCCGGCATATTGCATATTGAGTGCATATTGCATATTGCATATTGAGTGCAGCACTTTCCACAGCATCATCTTTCAGGATCTGGAATAGCTCCACTGGAATTCTATCACTGCTGGGAGCCAGTGAGGAACTCCGCCCATGACAAAGGTCATGAGGAAGGAGGCTCGGCATACGCAAAGGCGGGATCGAGCTTCAGGAGTCCCCCTGGAAATTCTCGAGCATATACCCCCAAAACCAGAGTCTGCCTACTTTCTGCTTGTGCTTGCACCTAAACCTCTGACTTTACGGGGGGCTCTGCCCCACTACCTCTCTCTGAAAAAAGAGTTAGCTTACAGTCCCAGTTAATAATTCCTGGGTGTGACAGTGTTTAACCTACAAACTCCTTTGGAAATCCTCTAGCCTGCCTGAATAGGTTTTTCCGGCCACATGTGATTGTTCAGAGCCTCCCAACTGTGAGAGGCAGGAGATGTTCTAAACTGTCTAAACACAAATTCTTTTGAGTAGTTACAAGATTAATTAGAAATTGTATTGGTGAATGGTTTTTCACTTGTTGGGCCATTGTTTGCTGCTAAGTTTCCATATCCCTTACCTGCTGTGTCCCTGGCAGTGTATTGATTAATATAATTGGTGTAAGTAGTAGCTTTAATGTTTGTAACCTGGGACCCTTGAGTTAATTCTTTTTCTTGTTATAGCCCACCACACCTTTGCTCTGTAGGAATGCAACTTTATCTAATGCTTTTTGGAGGGTGGCTCCTGACCAACCACCTTTAGAGAAAAATAAGTTTTCTGAAGAAAAGGTCTTAAAATGTTAACAGGCCTCCGGGCCAGAAGATGATGCAAATCACCTAAGCTTTTGCATATGATAAGTTTGCAGGAAGAAAGCCTGGTTTGCTGCAAGACTCTACCCCTTCCCCCATTATCCTCTATGCATAACTTAAGGTATAAAAACTACTTTGAAAAATAAAGTGCGGGCCTTGTTCACCGAAACTTGGTCTCACCATGTCATTCTTTCTCTTACCTTCTGGCTGAATTATTCAGCCTCTTTTCGCCACTGAATTTCCTCACTGAGCTATCCTCATTCTATTACTCTTTATATCCTTAATTAACATTTAATTAAGCAGTGGTTTCCTGATCTTCGCCTACGCCGTCTCTCCCTTCGAATACCCTGGATCAGCCGGGGCTGGTCCCCGGCACCCTACCATGGCTCGAGAGCAATGACGCGCTCGCCCTCGCCACTCGCATGGAGACCCGACTTCCCTGGCACCCCACGAGAGGCTCACTGACCTCGCCGTCGTACCTCGTGAGAAAGCGCACACTGGGGCCGCCGCTCGAGAACAACCCCAAGACTCCCCCGTCATCGCGAGATGAGGGCCTTCGTCTCCTGCATGGCCTAGAGACCAATCTCGCGACCTCTCTCCAAAAGCCTCAGGAGGCTTGACTCCCTTTAGTCCACCCAGTGAGCTCCAAGAGATACCCGTCGCGACTCGAGAGCAGAGCGGGGTTCTTTGCTTCCACTCGAGATGGATGCCTGTCTCCCCGGGTGTGTCTGGAATGCAACCCCGAGATCCCTGTCGCCCCTGGAGAGGAACACTGGCTTCTGGACACAAGCCTAGATGAGGTCTATTGGCCCTGCAGTCACTCGAGAGCAATCCCCAGCTTTCCTTCGCAACTCGAATGGAAGATTGGACTTCCCTGGGCCTACACAAGAAGCATCCTGAATTCCCCGTCGTAATTCGAGAATCCTGCTACACCTCGAGAAAAACCACGTGGTTCCCCCGTCATCGCAAGATGTAGCCCTGTGCCGCTACAGCGTCTCAGGAGAAGTCCCACTTTAGGAATTGGAGTTCGAAACGGTACTTGTCACCCTTGATGCGACCCACAAAGTGCCCCGACATCCCGGTCTCCCTCGAGAGGAACACCGAAGTTTTCTGGCAACACTTCCTCTGAGCCTCTTCTACCCTCCTGATCTGGACAGGAGGGTCGACTCCCCTGCTTTGTCTGGAAGGGGTTCCCGGCCTTCCGGTCGCACCTCAGGATGAGGCCGGTCTCACGACGACATTCCAGACGTGGCCTCGTGGGTGGTTCCACATTCCGAAGGACCCCGATTTCCCGGTCCCCTCTTGATAAGAACCCGATGCCCGGACACCTCTTCGAACTCCACCCTGTGAATGAAGTCAACACGAAGGGGCAGTGACTCGCCCGTGCATCGTCGGGAAAAGACCCCCAGGTTCCAAATACCGCTCGACAAGTGGCCTGTCTCCCCGGGAACACCTCGAGAGGCAAGCGGAGTTCCATGCCTCAACCCAAGACGAGGCCTGACTCTCCTGTCCCAAGTCTGCAGGGACCTTGCGGTCGGAGTCTGAAGTCAGAGGAACCCTGAGGTTCCTGCCTCAACTGGAGATGAGGCCCTCTTCCAATGCACCAAACCCAGTGGAGTGCCGAGAGGCCCCTCCCACCTCCAGTTTCCCTGACTTCTCAGAGCCACCATGAGAAGCCCCCTGAGGTCACCTGCACAAGTCGAGGGACCCCAGGGTGTCCTGCCTCAACCCGAGAAAGACCTCGAGAGACCTTCTTCAACACGTCTCGAGGCCAGATTCCCCTACTGCCGTGAGCCGGCATATTGCATATTGAGTGCATATTGCATATTGCATATTGAGTGCAGCACTTTCCACAGCATCATCTTTCAGGATCTGGAATAGCTCCACTGGAATTCTATCACTGCTGGGAGCCAGTGAGGAACTCCGCCCATGACAAAGGTCATGAGGAAGGAGGCTCGGCATACGCAAAGGCGGGATCGAGCTTCAGGAGTCCCCCTGGAAATTCTCGAGCATATACCCCCAAAACCAGAGTCTGCCTACTTTCTGCTTGTGCTTGCACCTAAACCTCTGACTTTACGGGGGGCTCTGCCCCACTACCTCTCTCTGAAAAAAGAGTTAGCTTACAGTCCCAGTTAATAATTCCTGGGTGTGACAGTGTTTAACCTACAAACTCCTTTGGAAATCCTCTAGCCTGCCTGAATAGGTTTTTCCGGCCACATGTGATTGTTCAGAGCCTCCCAACTGTGAGAGGCAGGAGATGTTCTAAACTGTCTAAACACAAATTCTTTTGAGTAGTTACAAGATTAATTAGAAATTGTATTGGTGAATGGTTTTTCACTTGTTGGGCCATTGTTTGCTGCTAAGTTTCCATATCCCTTACCTGCTGTGTCCCTGGCAGTGTATTGATTAATATAATTGGTGTAAGTAGTAGCTTTAATGTTTGTAACCTGGGACCCTTGAGTTAATTCTTTTTCTTGTTATAGCCCACCACACCTTTGCTCTGTAGGAATGCAACTTTATCTAATGCTTTTTTGGAGGGTGGCTCCTGACCAACCACCTTTAGAGAAAAATAAGTTTTCTGAAGAAAAGGTCTTAAAATGTTAACAGGCCTCCGGGCCAGAAGATGATGCAAATCACCTAAGCTTTTGCATATGATAAGTTTGCAGGAAGAAAGCCTGGTTTGCTGCAAGACTCTACCCCTTCCCCCATTATCCTCTATGCATAACTTAAGGTATAAAAACTACTTTGAAAAATAAAGTGCGGGCCTTGTTCACCGAAACTTGGTCTCACCATGTCATTCTTTCTCTTACCTTCTGGCTGAATTATTCAGCCTCTTTTCGCCACTGAATTTCCTCACTGAGCTATCCTCATTCTATTACTCTTTATATCCTTAATTAACATTTAATTAAGCAGTGGTTTCCTGATCTTCGCCTACGCCGTCTCTCCTTCGAATACCCTGGATCAGCCGGGGCTGGTCCCCGGCACCCTACCATGGCTCGAGAGCAATGACGCGCTCGCCCTCGCCACTCGCATGGAGACCCGACTTCCCTGGCACCCCACGAGAGGCTCACTGACCTCGCCGTCGTACCTCGTGAGAAAGCGCACACTGGGGCCGCCGCTCGAGAACAACCCCAAGACTCCCCCGTCATCGCGAGATGAGGGCCTTCGTCTCCTGCATGGCCTAGAGACCAATCTCGCGACCTCTCTCCAAAAGCCTCAGGAGGCTTGACTCCCTTTAGTCCACCCAGTGAGCTCCAAGAGATACCCGTCGCGACTCGAGAGCAGAGCGGGGTTCTTTGCTTCCACTCGAGATGGATGCCTGTCTCCCCGGGTGTGTCTGGAATGCAACCCCGAGATCCCTGTCGCCCCTGGAGAGGAACACTGGCTTCTGGACACAAGCCTAGATGAGGTCTATTGGCCCTGCAGTCACTCGAGAGCAATCCCCAGCTTTCCTTCGCAACTCGAATGGAAGATTGGACTTCCCTGGGCCTACACAAGAAGCATCCTGAATTCCCCGTCGTAATTCGAGAATCCTGCTACACCTCGAGAAAAACCACGTGGTTCCCCCGTCATCGCAAGATGTAGCCCTGTGCCGCTACAGCGTCTCAGGAGAAGTCCCACTTTAGGAATTGGAGTTCGAAACGGTACTTGTCACCCTTGATGCGACCCACAAAGTGCCCCGACATCCCGGTCTCCCTCGAGAGGAACACCGAAGTTTTCTGGCAACACTTCCTCTGAGCCTCTTCTACCCTCCTGATCTGGACAGGAGGGTCGACTCCCCTGCTTTGTCTGGAAGGGGTTCCCGGCCTTCCGGTCGCACCTCAGGATGAGGCCGGTCTCACGACGACATTCCAGACGTGGCCTCGTGGGTGGTTCCACATTCCGAAGGACCCCGATTTCCCGGTCCCCTCTTGATAAGAACCCGATGCCCGGACACCTCTTCGAACTCCACCCTGTGAATGAAGTCAACACGAAGGGGCAGTGACTCGCCCGTGCATCGTCGGGAAAAGACCCCCAGGTTCCAAATACCGCTCGACAAGTGGCCTGTCTCCCCGGGAACACCTCGAGAGGCAAGCGGAGTTCCATGCCTCAACCCAAGACGAGGCCTGACTCTCCTGTCCCAAGTCTGCAGGGACCTTGCGGTCGGAGTCTGAAGTCAGAGGAACCCTGAGGTTCCTGCCTCAACTGGAGATGAGGCCCTCTTCCAATGCACCAAACCCAGTGGAGTGCCGAGAGGCCCCTCCCACCTCCAGTTTCCCTGACTTCTCAGAGCCACCATGAGAAGCCCCCTGAGGTCACCTGCACAAGTCGAGGGACCCCAGGGTGTCCTGCCTCAACCCGAGAAAGACCTCGAGAGACCTTCTTCAACACGTCTCGAGGCCAGATTCCCCTACTGCCGTGAGCCGGCATATTGCATATTGAGTGCATATTGCATATTGCATATTGAGTGCAGCACTTTCCACAGCATCATCTTTCAGGATCTGGAATAGCTCCACTGGAATTCTATCACTGCTGGGAGCCAGTGAGGAACTCCGCCCATGACAAAGGTCATGAGGAAGGAGGCTCGGCATACGCAAAGGCGGGATCGAGCTTCAGGAGTCCCCCTGGAAATTCTCGAGCATATACCCCCAAAACCAGAGTCTGCCTACTTTCTGCTTGTGCTTGCACCTAAACCTCTGACTTTACGGGGGGCTCTGCCCCACTACCTCTCTCTGAAAAAAGAGTTAGCTTACAGTCCCAGTTAATAATTCCTGGGTGTGACAGTGTTTAACCTACAAACTCCTTTGGAAATCCTCTAGCCTGCCTGAATAGGTTTTTCCGGCCACATGTGATTGTTCAGAGCCTCCCAACTGTGAGAGGCAGGAGATGTTCTAAACTGTCTAAACACAAATTCTTTTGAGTAGTTACAAGATTAATTAGAAATTGTATTGGTGAATGGTTTTTCACTTGTTGGGCCATTGTTTGCTGCTAAGTTTCCATATCCCTTACCTGCTGTGTCCCTGGCAGTGTATTGATTAATATAATTGGTGTAAGTAGTAGCTTTAATGTTTGTAACCTGGGACCCTTGAGTTAATTCTTTTTCTTGTTATAGCCCACCACACCTTTGCTCTGTAGGAATGCAACTTTATCTAATGCTTTTTTGGAGGGTGGCTCCTGACCAACCACCTTTAGAGAAAAATAAGTTTTCTGAAGAAAAGGTCTTAAAATGTTAACAGGCCTCCGGGCCAGAAGATGATGCAAATCACCTAAGCTTTTGCATATGATAAGTTTGCAGGAAGAAAGCCTGGTTTGCTGCAAGACTCTACCCCTTCCCCCATTATCCTCTATGCATAACTTAAGGTATAAAAACTACTTTGAAAAATAAAGTGCGGGCCTTGTTCACCGAAACTTGGTCTCACCATGTCATTCTTTCTCTTACCTTCTGGCTGAATTATTCAGCCTCTTTTCTCCACTGAATTTCCTCACTGAGCTATCCTCATTCTATTACTCTTTATATCCTTAATTAACATTTAATTAAGCAGTGGTTTCCTGATCTTCGCCTACGCCGTCTCTCCTTCGAATACCCTGGATCAGCCGGGGCTGGTCCCCGGCACCCTACCATGGCTCGAGAGCAATGACGCGCTCGCCCTCGCCACTCGCATGGAGACCCGACTTCCCTGGCACCCCACGAGAGGCTCACTGACCTCGCCGTCGTACCTCGTGAGAAAGCGCACACTGGGGCCGCCGCTCGAGAACAACCCCAAGACTCCCCCGTCATCGCGACATGAGGGCCTTCGTCTCCTGCATGGCCTAGAGACCAATCTCGCGACCTCTCTCCAAAAGCCTCAGGAGGCTTGACTCCCTTTAGTCCACCCAGTGAGCTCCAAGAGATACCCGTCGCGACTCGAGAGCAGAGCGGGGTTCTTTGCTTCCACTCGAGATGGATGCCTGTCTCCCCGGGTGCGTCTGGAATGCAACCCCGAGATCCCTGTCGCCCCTGGAGAGGAACACTGGCTTCTGGACACAAGCCTAGATGAGGTCTATTGGCCCTGCAGTCACTCGAGAGCAATCCCCAGCTTTCCTTAGCAACTCGAATGGAAGATTGGACTTCCCTGGGCCTACACAAGAAGCATCCTGAATTCCCCGTCGTAATTCGAGAATCCTGCTACACCTCGAGAAAAACCACGTGGTTCCCCCGTCATCGCAAGATGTAGCCCTGTGCCGCTACAGCGTCTCAGGAGAAGTCCCACTTTAGGAATTGGAGTTCGAAACGGTACTTGTCACCCTTGATGCGACCCACAAAGTGCCCCGACATCCCGGTCTCCCTCGAGAGGAACACCGAAGTTTTCTGGCAACACTTCCTCTGAGCCTCTTCTACCCTCCTGATCTGGACAGGAGGGTCGACTCCCCTGCTTTGTCTGGAAGGGGTTCCCGGCCTTCCGGTCGCACCTCAGGATGAGGCCGGTCTCACGACGACATTCCAGACGTGGCCTCGTGGGTGGTTCCACATTCCGAAGGACCCCGATTTCCCGGTCCCCTCTTGATAAGAACCCGATGCCCGGACACCTCTTCGAACTCCACCCTGTGAATGAAGTCAACACGAAGGGGCAGTGACTCGCCCGTGCATCGTCGGGAAAAGACCCCCAGGTTCCAAATACCGCTCGACAAGTGGCCTGTCTCCCCGGGAACACCTCGAGAGGCAAGCGGAGTTCCATGCCTCAACCCAAGACGAGGCCTGACTCTCCTGTCCCAAGTCTGCAGGGACCTTGCGGTCGGAGTCTGAAGTCAGAGGAACCCTGAGGTTCCTGCCTCAACTGGAGATGAGGCCCTCTTCCAATGCACCAAACCCAGTGGAGTGCCGAGAGGCCCCTCCCACCTCCAGTTTCCCTGACTTCTCAGAGCCACCATGAGAAGCCCCCTGAGGTCACCTGCACAAGTCGAGGGACCCCAGGGTGTCCTGCCTCAACCCGAGAAAGACCTCGAGAGACCTTCTTCAACACGTCTCGAGGCCAGATTCCCCTACTGCCGTGAGCCGGCATATTGCATATTGAGTGCATATTGCATATTGCATATTGAGTGCAGCACTTTCCACAGCATCATCTTTCAGGATCTGGAATAGCTCCACTGGAATTCTATCACTGCTGGGAGCCAGTGAGGAACTCTGCCCATGACAAAGGTCATGAGGAAGGAGGCTCGGCATACGCAAAGGCGGGATCGAGCTTCAGGAGTCCCCCTGGAAATTCTCGAGCATATACCCCCAAAACCAGAGTCTGCCTACTTTCTGCTTGTGCTTGCACCTAAACCTCTGACTTTACGGGGGGCTCTGCCCCACTACCTCTCTCTGAAAAAGAGTTAGCTTACAGTCCCAGTTAATAATTCCTGGGTGTGACAGTGTTTAACCTACAAACTCCTTTGGAAATCCTCTAGCCTGCCTGAATAGGTTTTTCCGGCCACATGTGATTGTTCAGAGCCTCCCAACTGTGAGAGGCAGGAGATGTTCTAAACTGTCTAAACACAAATTCTTTTGAGTAGTTACAAGATTGATTAGAAATTGTATTGGTGAATGGTTTTTCACTTGTTGGGCCATTGTTTGCTGCTAAGTTTCCATATCCCTTACCTGCTGTGTCCCTGGCAGTGTATTGATTAATATAATTGGTGTAAGTAGTAGCTTTAATGTTTGTAACCTGGGACCCTTGAGTTAATTCTTTTTCTTGTTATAGCCCACCACACCTTTGCTCTGTAGGAATGCAACTTTATCTAATGCTTTTTTGGAGGGTGGCTCCTGACCAACCACCTTTAGAGAAAAATAAGTTTTCTGAAGAAAAGGTCTTAAAATGTTAACAGGCCTCCGGGCCAGAAGATGATGCAAATCACCTAAGCTTTTGCATATGATAAGTTTGCAGGAAGAAAGCCTGGTTTGCTGCAAGACTCTACCCCTTCCCCCATTATCCTCTATGCATAACTTAAGGTATAAAAACTACTTTGAAAAATAAAGTGCGGGCCTTGTTCACCGAAACTTGGTCTCACCATGTCGTTCTTTCTCTTACCTTCTGGCTGAATTATTCAGCCTCTTTTCGCCACTGAATTTCCTCACTGAGCTATCCTCATTCTATTACTCTTTATATCCTTAATTAACATTTAATTAAGCAGTGGTTTCCTGATCTTCGCCTACGCCGTCTCTCCTTCGAATACCCTGGATCAGCCGGGGCTGGTCCCCGGCACCCTACCATGGCTCGAGAGCAATGACGCGCTCGCCCTCGCCACTCGCATGGAGACCCGACTTCCCTGGCACCCCACGAGAGGCTCACTGACCTCGCCGTCGTACCTCGTGAGAAAGCGCACACTGGGGCCGCCGCTCGAGAACAACCCCAAGACTCCCCCGTCATCGCGAGATGAGGGCCTTCGTCTCCTGCATGGCCTAGAGACCAATCTCGCGACCTCTCTCCAAAAGCCTCAGGAGGCTTGACTCCCTTTAGTCCACCCAGTGAGCTCCAAGAGATACCCGTCGCGACTCGAGAGCAGAGCGGGGTTCTTTGCTTCCACTCGAGATGGATGCCTGTCTCCCCGGGTGTGTCTGGAATGCAACCCCGAGATCCCTGTCGCCCCTGGAGAGGAACACTGGCTTCTGGACACAAGCCTAGATGAGGTCTATTGGCCCTGAAGTCACTCGAGAGAAATCCCCAGCTTTCCTTTGCAACTCGAATGGAAGATTGGACTTCCCTGGGCCTACACAAGAAGCATCCTGAATTCCCCGTCGTAATTCGAGAATCCTGCTACACCTCGAGAAAAACCACGTGGTTCCCCCGTCATCGCAAGATGTAGCCCTGTGCCGCTACAGCGTCTCAGGAGAAGTCCCACTTTAGGAATTGGAGTTCGAAACGGTACTTGTCACCCTTGATGCGACCCACAAAGTGCCCCGACATCCCGGTCTCCCTCGAGAGGAACACCGAAGTTTTCTGGCAACACTTCCTCTGAGCCTCTTCTACCCTCCTGATCTGGACAGGAGGGTCGACTCCCCTGCTTTGTCTGGAAGGGGTTCCCGGCCTTCCGGTCGCACCTCAGGATGAGGCCGGTCTCACGACGACATTCCAGACGTGGCCTCGTGGGTGGTTCCACATTCCGAAGGACCCCGATTTCCCGGTCCCCTCTTGATAAGAACCCGATGCCCGGACACCTCTTCGAACTCCACCCTGTGAATGAAGTCAACACGAAGGGGCAGTGACTCGCCCGTGCATCGTCGGGAAAAGACCCCCAGGTTCCAAATACCGCTCGACAAGTGGCCTGTCTCCCCGGGAACACCTCGAGAGGCAAGCGGAGTTCCATGCCTCAACCCAAGACGAGGCCTGACTCTCCTGTCCCAAGTCTGCAGGGACCTTGCGGTCGGAGTCTGAAGTCAGAGGAACCCTGAGGTTCCTGCCTCAACTGGAGATGAGGCCCTCTTCCAATGCACCAAACCCAGTGGAGTGCCGAGAGGCCCCTCCCACCTCCAGTTTCCCTGACTTCTCAGAGCCACCATGAGAAGCCCCCTGAGGTCACCTGCACAAGTCGAGGGACCCCAGGGTGTCCTGCCTCAACCCGAGAAAGACCTCGAGAGACCTTCTTCAACACGTCTCGAGGCCAGATTCCCCTACTATGACTTGAGGGTAAAGACGCGCTCCCCCTCGCCATTCGCATGGAGACCCGACTTCCTTGCCGCCCCACGAGAGGCTCACTGACCTCGCCGTCGTACCTCGCGAGAAACCGCACACTGGGGCCGCCGCTCGAGAACAACCCCGAGCCTCCCCCGTCATCGCGACTTGAGGGCCTTCGTCTCCTGTATGGCCTAGAGACCAGTCTCTCGACCTCTCTCCAAACGCCTCAGGAGGCTTGACTCCCTTTAGTCCACCCAGTGAGCTCCAAGAGATACCCGTCGCGACTCAAGAGCAGAGCGGGGTTCTTTGCTCCCACTCGAGATGGATGCCTGTCTCCCCGGGTGCGTCTGGAATGCAACCCCGAGATCCCTTTCGCCCCTGGAGAGGAACATTGGCTTTTGGACACAAGCCTAGATGAGTTCTATTGGCCCTGAAGTCACTCGAGAGCAATCCCCAGCTTTCCTTCGCAACTCGAATGGAAGATTGGACTTCCCTGGGCCAACACAAGAGGCATCCTGAATTCCCCGTCGTAACTCGAGAATCCCGCTGCAACTCGAGAAAATCCACGTGGCTCCCCC
Organism: Bos javanicus; assembly: GCF_032452875.1. Classification (NCBI taxonomy): domain Eukaryota; kingdom Metazoa; phylum Chordata; class Mammalia; order Artiodactyla; family Bovidae; genus Bos; species Bos javanicus. The sequence goes on along the minus strand of NW_026893691.1, from coordinate 558,796 downwards.
GTCATCGCAAGATGAAGCCCTTTCCCGCTACAGTGTCTCAGGAGAAGTCCCACGTTAGGTATTGGAGGTCGAAACGGTACTTGGCACCCTTGATGCGACCCACAAAGTGCCCCGACATCCCGGTCTCCCTCAAGAGGAACACCGAGGTTTTCCCGCACCACTTCCTCTGAGCCCCTTCTACCCTCCTGATCTGGACAGGAGGGTCGACTCCCCTGCTTTGTCTGGAAGGGGTTCCCGGCCTTCCGGTCGCACCTCAGGATGAGGCCGGTCTCACGACGACATTCCAGACGTGGCCTCGTGGGTGGTTCCACATTCCGAAGGACCCCGATTTCCCGGTCCCCTCTTGATAAGAACCCGATGCCCGGACACCTCTTCGAACTCCACCCTGTGAATGAAGTCAACACGAAGGGGCAGTGACTCGCCCGTGCATCGTCGGGAAAAGACCCCCAGGTTCCAAATACCGCTCGACAAGTGGCCTGTCTCCCCGGGAACACCTCGAGAGGCAAGCGGAGTTCCATGCCTCAACCCAAGACGAGGCCTGACTCTCCTGTCCCAAGTCTGCAGGGACCTTGCGGTCGGAGTCTGAAGTCAGAGGAACCCTGAGGTTCCTGCCTCAACTGGAGATGAGGCCCTCTTCCAATGCACCAAACCCAGTGGAGTGCCGAGAGGCCCCTCCCACCTCCAGTTTCCCTGACTTCTCAGAGCCACCATGAGAAGCCCCCTGAGGTCACCTGCACAAGTCGAGGGACCCCAGGGTGTCCTGCCTCAACCCGAGAAAGACCTCGAGAGACCTTCTTCAACACGTCTCGAGGCCAGATTCCCCTACTGCCGTGAGCCGGCATATTGCATATTGAGTGCATATTGCATATTGCATATTGAGTGCAGCACTTTCCACAGCATCATCTTTCAGGATCTGGAATAGCTCCACTGGAATTCTATCACTGCTGGGAGCCAGTGAGGAACTCCGCCCATGACAAAGGTCATGAGGAAGGAGGCTCGGCATACGCAAAGGCGGGATCGAGCTTCAGGAGTCCCCCTGGAAATTCTCGAGCATATACCCCCAAAACCAGAGTCTGCCTACTTTCTGCTTGTGCTTGCACCTAAACCTCTGACTTTACGGGGGGCTCTGCCCCACTACCTCTCTCTGAAAAAGAGTTAGCTTACAGTCCCAGTTAATAATTCCTGGGTGTGACAGTGTTTAACCTACAAACTCCTTTGGAAATCCTCTAGCCTGCCTGAATAGGTTTTTCCGGCCACATGTGATTGTTCAGAGCCTCCCAACTGTGAGAGGCAGGAGATGTTCTAAACTGTCTAAACACAAATTCTTTTGAGTAGTTACAAGATTGATTAGAAATTGTATTGGTGAATGGTTTTTCACTTGTTGGGCCATTGTTTGCTGCTAAGTTTCCATATCCCTTACCTGCTGTGTCCCTGGCAGTGTATTGATTAATATAATTGGTGTAAGTAGTAGCTTTAATGTTTGTAACCTGGGACCCTTGAGTTAATTCTTTTTCTTGTTATAGCCCACCACACCTTTGCTCTGTAGGAATGCAACTTTATCTAATGCTTTTTGGAGGGTGGCTCCTGACCAACCACCTTTAGAGAAAAATAAGTTTTCTGAAGAAAAGGTCTTAAAATGTTAACAGGCCTCCGGGCCAGAAGATGATGCAAATCACCTAAGCTTTTGCATATGATAAGTTTGCAGGAAGAAAGCCTGGTTTGCTGCAAGACTCTACCCCTTCCCCCATTATCCTCTATGCATAACTTAAGGTATAAAAACTACTTTGAAAAATAAAGTGCGGGCCTTGTTCACCGAAACTTGGTCTCACCATGTCGTTCTTTCTCTTACCTTCTGGCTGAATTATTCAGCCTCTTTTCGCCACTGAATTTCCTCACTGAGCTATCCTCATTCTATTACTCTTTATATCCTTAATTAACATTTAATTAAGCAGTGGTTTCCTGATCTTCGCCTACGCCGTCTCTCCTTCGAATACCCTGGATCAGCCGGGGCTGGTCCCCGGCACCCTACCATGGCTCGAGAGCAATGACGCGCTCGCCCTCGCCACTCGCATGGAGACCCGACTTCCCTGGCGCCCCACGAGAGGCTCACTGACCTCGCCGTCGTTCCTCGTGAGAAAGCGCACACTGGGGCCGCCGCTCGAGAACAACCCCAAGACTCCCCCGTCATCGCGAGATGAGGGCCTTCGTCTCCTGCATGGCCTAGAGACCAATCTCGCGACCTCTCTCCAAAAGCCTCAGGAGGCTTGACTCCCTTTAGTCCACCCAGTGAGCTCCAAGAGATACCCGTCGCGACTCGAGAGCAGAGCGGGGTTCTTTGCTTCCACTCGAGATGGATGCCTGTCTCCCCGGGTGTGTCTGGAATGCAACCCCGAGATCCCTGTCGCCCCTGGAGAGGAACACTGGCTTCTGGACACAAGCCTAGATGAGGTCTATTGGCCCTGCAGTCACTCGAGAGAAATCCCCAGCTTTCCTTCGCAACTCGAATGGAAGATTGGACTTCCCTGGGCCTACACAAGAAGCATCCTGAATTCCCCGTCGTAATTCGAGAATCCTGCTACACCTCGAGAAAAACCACGTGGTTCCCCCGTCATCGCAAGATGTAGCCCTGTGCCGCTACAGCGTCTCAGGAGAAGTCCCACTTTAGGAATTGGAGTTCGAAACGGTACTTGGCACCCTTGATGCGACCCACAAAGTGCCCCGACATCCCGGTCTCCCTCGAGAGGAACACCGAAGTTTTCTGGCAACACTTCCTCTGAGCCTCTTCTACCCTCCTGATCTGGACAGGAGGGTCGACTCCCCTGCTTTGTCTGGAAGGGGTTCCCGGCCTTCCGGTCGCACCTCAGGATGAGGCCGGTCTCACGACTACATTCCAGACGTGGCCTCGTGGGTGGTTCCACATTCCGAAGGACCCCGATTTCCCGGTCCCCTCTTGATAAGAACCCGATGCCCGGACACCTCTTCGAACTCCACCCTGTGAATGAAGTCAACACGAAGGGGCAGTGACTCGCCCGTGCATCGTCGGGAAAAGACCCCCAGGTTCCAAATACCGCTCGACAAGTGGCCTGTCTCCCCGGGAACACCTCGAGAGGCAAGCGGAGTTCCATGCCTCAACCCAAGACGAGGCCTGACTCTCCTGTCCCAAGTCTGCAGGGACCTTGCGGTCGGAGTCTGAAGTCAGAGGAACCCTGAGGTTCCTGCCTCAACTGGAGATGAGGCCCTCTTCCAATGCACCAAACCCAGTGGAGTGCCGAGAGGCCCCTCCCACCTCCAGTTTCCCTGACTTCTCAGAGCCACCATGAGAAGCCCCCTGAGGTCACCTGCACAAGTCGAGGGACCCCAGGGTGTCCTGCCTCAACCCGAGAAAGACCTCGAGAGACCTTCTTCAACACGTCTCGAGGCCAGATTCCCCTACTATGACTTGAGAGTAAAGACGCGCTCCCCCTCGCCATTCGCATGGAGACCCGACTTCCTTGCCGCCCCACGAGAGGCTCACTGACCTCGCCGTCGTACCTCGCGAGAAACCGCACACTGGGGCCGCCGCTTGAGAACAACCCCGAGCCTCCCCCGTCATCGCGACTTGAGGGCCTTCGTCTCCTGTATGGCCTAGAGACCAGTCTCTCGACCTCTCTCCAAACGCCTCAGGAGGCTTGACTCCCTTTAGTCCACCCAGTGAGCTCCAAGAGATACCCGTCGCGACTCAAGAGCAGAGCGGGGTTCTTTGCTCCCACTCGAGATGGATGCCTGTCTCCCCGGGTGCGTCTGGAATGCAACCCCGAGATCCCTTTCGCCCCTGGAGAGGAACATTGGCTTCTGGACACAAGCCTAGATGAGTTCTATTGGCCCTGAAGTCACTCGAGAGCAATCCCCAGCTTTCCTTCGCAACTCGAATGGAAGATTGGACTTCCCTGGGCCAACACAAGAGGCATCCTGAATTCCCCGTCGTAACTCGAGAATCCCGCTGCAACTCGAGAAAATCCACGTGGCTCCCCCGTCATCGCAAGATGAAGCCCTTTCCCGCTACAGTGTCTCAGGAGAAGTCCCACGTTAGGTATTGGAGGTCGAAACGGTACTTGGCACCCTTGATGCGACCCACAAAGTGCCCCGACATCCCGGTCTCCCTCAAGAGGAACACCGAGGTTTTCCCGCACCACTTCCTCTGAGCCCCTTCTACCCTCCTGATCTGGACAGGAGGGTCGACTCCCCTGCTTTGTCTGGAAGGGGTTCCCGGCCTTCCGGTCGCACCTCAGGATGAGGCCGGTCTCACGACGACATTCCAGACGTGGCCTCGTGGGTGGTTCCACATTCCGAAGGACCCCGATTTCCCGGTCCCCTCTTGATAAGAACCCGATGCCCGGACACCTCTTCGAACTCCACCCTGTGAATGAAGTCAACACGAAGGGGCAGTGACTCGCCCGTGCATCGTCGGGAAAAGACCCCCAGGTTCCAAATACCGCTCGACAAGTGGCCTGTCTCCCCGGGAACACCTCGAGAGGCAAGCGGAGTTCCATGCCTCAACCCAAGACGAGGCCTGACTCTCCTGTCCCAAGTCTGCAGGGACCTTGCGGTCGGAGTCTGAAGTCAGAGGAACCCTGAGGTTCCTGCCTCAACTGGAGATGAGGCCCTCTTCCAATGCACCAAACCCAGTGGAGTGCCGAGAGGCCCCTCCCACCTCCAGTTTCCCTGACTTCTCAGAGCCACCATGAGAAGCCCCCTGAGGTCACCTGCACAAGTCGAGGGACCCCAGGGTGTCCTGCCTCAACCCGAGAAAGACCTCGAGAGACCTTCTTCAACACGTCTCGAGGCCAGATTCCCCTACTGCCGTGAGCCGGCATATTGCATATTGAGTGCATATTGCATATTGCATATTGAGTGCAGCACTTTCCACAGCATCATCTTTCAGGATCTGGAATAGCTCCACTGGAATTCTATCACTGCTGGGAGCCAGTGAGGAACTCCGCCCATGACAAAGGTCATGAGGAAGGAGGCTCGGCATACGCAAAGGCGGGATCGAGCTTCAGGAGTCCCCCTGGAAATTCTCGAGCATATACCCCCAAAACCAGAGTCTGCCTACTTTCTGCTTGTGCTTGCACCTAAACCTCTGACTTTACGGGGGGCTCTGCCCCACTACCTCTCTCTGAAAAAAGAGTTAGCTTACAGTCCCAGTTAATAATTCCTGGGTGTGACAGTGTTTAACCTACAAACTCCTTTGGAAATCCTCTAGCCTGCCTGAATAGGTTTTTCCGGCCACATGTGATTGTTCAGAGCCTCCCAACTGTGAGAGGCAGGAGATGTTCTAAACTGTCTAAACACAAATTCTTTTGAGTAGTTACAAGATTGATTAGAAATTGTATTGGTGAATGGTTTTTCACTTGTTGGGCCATTGTTTGCTGCTAAGTTTCCATATCCCTTACCTGCTGTGTCCCTGGCAGTGTATTGATTAATATAATTGGTGTAAGTAGTAGCTTTAATGTTTGTAACCTGGGACCCTTGAGTTAATTCTTTTTCTTGTTATAGCCCACCACACCTTTGCTCTGTAGGAATGCAACTTTATCTAATGCTTTTTGGAGGGTGGCTCCTGACCAACCACCTTTAGAGAAAAATAAGTTTTCTGAAGAAAAGGTCTTAAAATGTTAACAGGCCTCCGGGCCAGAAGATGATGCAAATCACCTAAGCTTTTGCATATGATAAGTTTGCAGGAAGAAAGCCTGGTTTGCTGCAAGACTCTACCCCTTCCCCCATTATCCTCTATGCATAACTTAAGGTATAAAAACTACTTTGAAAAATAAAGTGCGGGCCTTGTTCACCGAAACTTGGTCTCACCATGTCGTTCTTTCTCTTACCTTCTGGCTGAATTATTCAGCCTCTTTTCGCCACTGAATTTCCTCACTGAGCTATCCTCATTCTATTACTCTTTATATCCTTAATTAACATTTAATTAAGCAGTGGTTTCCTGATCTTCGCCTACGCCGTCTCTCCTTCGAATACCCTGGATCAGCCGGGGCTGGTCCCCGGCACCCTACCATGGCTCGAGAGCAATGACGCGCTCGCCCTCGCCACTCGCATGGAGACCCGACTTCCCTGGCGCCCCACGAGAGGCTCACTGACCTCGCCGTCGTACCTCGTGAGAAAGCGCACACTGGGGCCGCCGCTCGAGAACAACCCCAAGACTCCCCCGTCATCGCGAGATGAGGGCCTTCGTCTCCTGCATGGCCTAGAGACCAATCTCGCGACCTCTCTCCAAAAGCCTCAGGAGGCTTGACTCCCTTTAGTCCACCCAGTGAGCTCCAAGAGATACCCGTCGCGACTCGAGAGCAGAGCGGGGTTCTTTGCTTCCACTCGAGATGGATGCCTGTCTCCCCGGGTGTGTCTGGAATGCAACCCCGAGATCCCTGTCGCCCCTGGAGAGGAACACTGGCTTCTGGACACAAGCCTAGATGAGGTCTATTGGCCCTGCAGTCACTCGAGAGAAATCCCCAGCTTTCCTTCGCAACTCGAATGGAAGATTGGACTTCCCTGGGCCTACACAAGAAGCATCCTGAATTCCCCGTCGTAATTCGAGAATCCTGCTACACCTCGAGAAAAACCACGTGGTTCCCCCGTCATCGCAAGATGTAGCCCTGTGCCGCTACAGCGTCTCAGGAGAAGTCCCACGTTAGGAATTGGAGTTCGAAACGGTACTTGGCACCCTTGATGCGACCCACAAAGTGCCCCGACATCCCGGTCTCCCTCGAGAGGAACACCGAAGTTTTCTGGCAACACTTCCTCTGAGCCTCTTCTACCCTCCTGATCTGGACAGGAGGGTCGACTCCCCTGCTTTGTCTGGAAGGGGTTCCCGGCCTTCCGGTCGCACCTCAGGATGAGGCCGGTCTCACGACGACATTCCAGACGTGGCCTCGTGGGTGGTTCCACATTCCGAAGGACCCCGATTTCCCGGTCCCCTCTTGATAAGAACCCGATGCCCGGACACCTCTTCGAACTCCACCCTGTGAATGAAGTCAACACGAAGGGGCAGTGACTCGCCCGTGCATCGTCGGGAAAAGACCCCCAGGTTCCAAATACCGCTCGACAAGTGGCCTGTCTCCCCGGGAACACCTCGAGAGGCAAGCGGAGTTCCATGCCTCAACCCAAGACGAGGCCTGACTCTCCTGTCCCAAGTCTGCAGGGACCTTGCGGTCGGAGTCTGAAGTCAGAGGAACCCTGAGGTTCCTGCCTCAACTGGAGATGAGGCCCTCTTCCAATGCACCAAACCCAGTGGAGTGCCGAGAGGCCCCTCCCACCTCCAGTTTCCCTGACTTCTCAGAGCCACCATGAGAAGCCCCTGAGGTCACCTGCACAAGTCGAGGGACCCCAGGGTGTCCTGCCTCAACCCGAGAAAGACCTCGAGAGACCTTCTTCAACACGTCTCGAGGCCAGATTCCCCTACTATGACTTGAGAGTAAAGACGCGCTCCCCCTCGCCATTCGCATGGAGACCCGACTTCCTTGCCGCCCCACGAGAGGCTCACTGACCTCGCCGTCGTACCTCGCGAGAAACCGCACACTGGGGCCGCCGCTCGAGAACAACCCCGAGCCTCCCCCGTCATCGCGACTTGAGGGCCTTCGTCTCCTGTATGGCCTAGAGACCAGTCTCTCGACCTCTCTCCAAACGCCTCAGGAGGCTTGACTCCCTTTAGTCCACCCAGTGAGCTCCAAGAGATACCCGTCGCGACTCAAGAGCAGAGCGGGGTTCTTTGCTCCCACTCGAGATGGATGCCTGTCTCCCCGGGTGCGTCTGGAATGCAACCCCGAGATCCCTTTCGCCCCTGGAGAGGAACATTGGCTTCTGGACACAAGCCTAGATGAGTTCTATTGGCCCTGCAGTCACTCGAGAGCAATCCCCAGCTTTCCTTCGCAACTCGAATGGAAGATTGGACTTCCCTGGGCCAACACAAGAGGCATCCTGAATTCCCCGTCGTAACTCGAGAATCCCGCTGCAACTCGAGAAAATCCACGTGGCTCCCCCGTCATCGCAAGATGAAGCCCTTTCCCGCTACAGCGTCTCAGGAGAAGTCCCACGTTAGGTATTGAAGGTCGAAACGGTACTTGGCACCCTTGATGCGACCCACAAAGTGCCCCGACATCCCGGTCTCCCTCAAGAGGAACACCGAGGTTTTCCCGCACCACTTCCTCTGAGCCCCTTCTACCCTCCTGATCTGGACAGGAGGGTCGACTCCCCTGCTTTGTCTGGAAGGGGTTCCCGGCCTTCCGGTCGCACCTCAGGATGAGGCCGGTCTCACGACGACATTCCAGACGTGGCCTCGTGGGTGGTTCCACATTCCGAAGGACCCCGATTTCCCAGTCCCCTCTTGATAAGAACCCGATGCCCGGACACCTCTTCGAACTCCACCCTGTGAATGAAGTCAACACGAAGGGGCAGTGACTCGCCCGTGCATCGTCGGGAAAAGACCCCCAGGTTCCAAATACCGCTCGACAAGTGGCCTGTCTCCCCGGGAACACCTCGAGAGGCAAGCGGAGTTCCATGCCTCAACCCAAGACGAGGCCTGACTCTCCTGTCCCAAGTCTGCAGGGACCTTGCGGCCGGAGTCTGAAGTCAGAGGAACCCTGAGGTTCCTGCCTCAACTGGAGATGAGGCCCTCTTCCAATGCACCAAACCCAGTGGAGTGCCGAGAGGCCCCTCCCACCTCCAGTTTCCCTGACTTCTCAGAGCCACCATGAGAAGCCCCCTGAGGTCACCTGCACAAGTCGAGGGACCCCAGGGTGTCCTGCCTCAACCTGAGAAAGACCTCGAGAGACCTTCTTCAACACGTCTCGAGGCCAGATTCCCCTACTGCCGTGAGCCGGCATATTGCATATTGAGTGCATATTGCATATTGCATATTGAGTGCAGCACTTTCCACAGCATCATCTTTCAGGATCTGGAATAGCTCCACTGGAATTCTGTCACTGCTGGGAGCCAGTGAGGAACTCCGCCCATGACAAACGTCATGAGGAAGGAGGCTCGGCATACGCAAAGGCGGGATCGAGCTTCAGGAGTCCCCCTGGAAATTCTCCAGCATATACCCCCCAAACCAGAGTCTGCCTACTTTCTGCTTGTGCTTGCACCTAAACCTCTGACTTTACGGGGGGCTCTGCCCCACTACCTCTCTCTGAAAAAGAGTTAGCTTACAGTTCCAGTTAATAATTCCTGGGTGTGACAGTGTTTAACCTACAAACTCCTTTGGAAATCCTCTAGCCTGCCTGAATAGGTTTTTCCGGCCACATGTGATTGTTCAGAGCCTCCCAACTGTGAGAGGCAGGAGATGTTCTAAACTGTCTAAACACAAATTCTTTTGAGTAGTTACAAGATTGATTAGAAATTGTATTGGTGAATGGTTTTTCACTTGTTGGGCCATTGTTTGCTGCTAAGTTTCCATATCCCTTACCTGCTGTGTCCCTGGCAGTGTATTGATTAATATAATTGGTGTAAGTAGTAGCTTTAATGTTTGTAACCTGGGACCCTTGAGTTAATTCTTTTTCTTGTTATAGCCCACCACACCTTTGCTCTGTAGGAATGCAACTTTATCTAATGCTTTTTTGGAGGGTGGCTCCTGACCAACCACCTTTAGAGAAAAATAAGTTTTCTGAAGAAAAGGTCTTAAAATGTTAACAGGCCTCCGGGCCAGAAGATGATGCAAATCACCTAAGCTTTTGCATATGATAAGTTTGCAGGAAGAAAGCCTGGTTTGCTGCAAGACTCTACCCCTTCCCCCATTATCCTCTATGCATAACTTAAGGTATAAAAACTACTTTGAAAAATAAAGTGCGGGCCTTGTTCACCGAAACTTGGTCTCACCATGTCGTTCTTTCTCTTACCTTCTGGCTGAATTATTCAGCCTCTTTTCGCCACTGAATTTCCTCACTGAGCTATCCTCATTCTATTACTCTTTATATCCTTAATTAACATTTAATTAAGCAGTGGTTTCCTGATCTTCGCCTACGCCGTCTCTCCTTCGAATACCCTGGATCAGCCGGGGCTGGTCCCCGGCACCCTACCATGGCTCGAGAGCAATGACGCGCTCGCCCTCGCCACTCGCATGGAGACCCGACTTCCCTGGCGCCCCACGAGAGGCTCACTGACCTCGCCGTCGTACCTCGTGAGAAAGCGCACACTGGGGCCGCCGCTCGAGAACAACCCCAAGACTCCCCCGTCATCGCGAGATGAGGGCCTTCGTCTCCTGCATGGCCTAGAGACCAATCTCGCGACCTCTCTCCAAAAGCCTCAGGAGGCTTGACTCCCTTTAGTCCACCCAGTGAGCTCCAAGAGATACCCGTCGCGACTCGAGAGCAGAGCGGGGTTCTTTGCTTCCACTCGAGATGGATGCCTGTCTCCCCGGGTGTGTCTGGAATGCAACCCCGAGATCCCTGTCGCCCCTGGAGAGGAACACTGGCTTCTGGACACAAGCCTAGATGAGGTCTATTGGCCCTGCAGTCACTCGAGAGAAATCCCCAGCTTTCCTTCGCAACTCGAATGGAAGATTGGACTTCCCTGGGCCTACACAAGAAGCATCCTGAATTCCCCGTCGTAATTCGAGAATCCTGCTACACCTCGAGAAAAACCACGTGGTTCCCCCGTCATCGCAAGATGTAGCCCTGTGCCGCTACAGCGTCTCAGGAGAAGTCCCACGTTAGGAATTGGAGTTCGAAACGGTACTTGGCACCCTTGATGCGACCCACAAAGTGCCCCGACATCCCGGTCTCCCTCGAGAGGAACACCGAAGTTTTCTGGCAACACTTCCTCTGAGCCTCTTCTACCCTCCTGATCTGGACAGGAGGGTCGACTCCCCTGCTTTGTCTGGAAGGGGTTCCCGGCCTTCCGGTCGCACCTCAGGATGAGGCCGGTCTCACGACGACATTCCAGACGTGGCCTCGTGGGTGGTTCCACATTCCGAAGGACCCCGATTTCCCGGTCCCCTCTTGATAAGAACCCGATGCCCGGACACCTCTTCGAACTCCACCCTGTGAATGAAGTCAACACGAAGGGGCAGTGACTCGCCCGTGCATCGTCGGGAAAAGACCCCCAGGTTCCAAATACCGCTCGACAAGTGGCCTGTCTCCCCGGGAACACCTCGAGAGGCAAGCGGAGTTCCATGCCTCAACCCAAGACGAGGCCTGACTCTCCTGTCCCAAGTCTGCAGGGACCTTGCGGTCGGAGTCTGAAGTCAGAGGAACCCTGAGGTTCCTGCCTCAACTGGAGATGAGGCCCTCTTCCAATGCACCAAACCCAGTGGAGTGCCGAGAGGCCCCTCCCACCTCCAGTTTCCCTGACTTCTCAGAGCCACCATGAGAAGCCCCCTGAGGTCACCTGCACAAGTCGAGGGACCCCAGGGTGTCCTGCCTCAACCCGAGAAAGACCTCGAGAGACCTTCTTCAACACGTCTCGAGGCCAGATTCCCCTACTATGACTTGAGAGTAAAGACGCGCTCCCCCTCGCCATTCGCATGGAGACCCGACTTCCTTGCCGCCCCACGAGAGGCTCACTGACCTCGCCGTCGTACCTCGCGAGAAACCGCACACTGGGGCCGCCGCTCGAGAACAACCCCGAGCCTCCCCCGTCATCGCGACTTGAGGGCCTTCGTCTCCTGTATGGCCTAGAGACCAGTCTCTCGACCTCTCTCCAAACGCCTCAGGAGGCTTGACTCCCTTTAGTCCACCCAGTGAGCTCCAAGAGATACCCGTCGCGACTCAAGAGCAGAGCGGGGTTCTTTGCTCCCACTCGAGATGGATGCCTGTCTCCCCGGGTGCGTCTGGAATGCAACCCCGAGATCCCTTTCGCCCCTGGAGAGGAACATTGGCTTCTGGACACAAGCCTAGATGAGTTCTATTGGCCCTGCAGTCACTCGAGAGCAATCCCCAGCTTTCCTTCGCAACTCGAATGGAAGATTGGACTTCCCTGGGCCAACACAAGAGGCATCCTGAATTCCCCGTCGTAACTCGAGAATCCCGCTGCAACTCGAGAAAATCCACGTGGCTCCCCCGTCATCGCAAGATGAAGCCCTTTCCCGCTACAGTGTCTCAGGAGAAGTCCCACGTTAGGTATTGGAGGTCGAAACGGTACTTGGCACGCTTGATGCGACCCACAAAGTGCCCCGACATCCCGGTCTCCCTCAAGAGGAACACCGAGGTTTTCCCGCACCACTTCCTCTGAGCCCCTTCTACCCTCCTGATCTGGACAGGAGGGTCGACTCCCCTGCTTTGTCTGGAAGGGGTTCCCGGCCTTCCGGTCGCACCTCAGGATGAGGCCGGTCTCACGACGACATTCCAGACGTGGCCTCGTGGGTGCTTCCACATTCCGAAGGACCCCGATTTCCCGGTCCCCTCTTGATAAGAACCCGATGCCCGGACACCTCTTCGAACTCCACCCTGTGAATGAAGTCAACACGAAGGGGCAGTGACTCGCCCGTGCATCGTCGGGAAAAGACCCCCAGGTTCCAAATACCGCTCGACAAGTGGCCTGTCTCCCCGGGAACACCTCGAGAGGCAAGCGGAGTTCCATGCCTCAACCCAAGACGAGGCCTGACTCTCCTGTCCCAAGTCTGCAGGGACCTTGCGGTCGGAGTCTGAAGTCAGAGGAACCCTGAGGTTCCTGCCTCAACTGGAGATGAGGCCCTCTTCCAATGCACCAAACCCAGTGGAGTGCCGAGAGGCCCCTCCCACCTCCAGTTTCCCTGACTTCTCAGAGCCACCATGAGAAGCCCCCTGAGGTCACCTGCACAAGTCGAGGGACCCCAGGGTGTCCTGCCTCAACCCGAGAAAGACCTCGAGAGACCTTCTTCAACACGTCTCGAGGCCAGATTCCCCTACTGCCGTGAGCCGGCATATTGCATATTGAGTGCATATTGCATATTGCATATTGAGTGCAGCACTTTCCACAGCATCATCTTTCAGGATCTGGAATAGCTCCACTGGAATTCTATCACTGCTGGGAGCCAGTGAGGAACTCCGCCCATGACAAACGTCATGAGGAAGGAGGCTCGGCATACGCAAAGGCGGGATCGAGCTTCAGGAGTCCCCCTGGAAATTCTCGAGCATATACCCCCCAAACCAGAGTCTGCCTACTTTCTGCTTGTGCTTGCACCTAAACCTCTGACTTTACGGGGGGCTCTGCCCCACTACCTCTCTCTGAAAAAGAGTTAGCTTACAGTTCCAGTTAATAATTCCTGGGTGTGACAGTGTTTAACCTACAAACTCCTTTGGAAATCCTCTAGCCTGCCTGAATAGGTTTTTCCGGCCACATGTGATTGTTCAGAGCCTCCCAACTGTGAGAGGCAGGAGATGTTCTAAACTGTCTAAACACAAATTCTTTTGAGTAGTTACAAGATTGATTAGAAATTGTATTGGTGAATGGTTTTTCACTTGTTGGGCCATTGTTTGCTGCTAAGTTTCCATATCCCTTACCTGCTGTGTCCCTGGCAGTGTATTGATTAATATAATTGGTGTAAGTAGTAGCTTTAATGTTTGTAACCTGGGACCCTTGAGTTAATTCTTTTTCTTGTTATAGCCCACCACACCTTTGCTCTGTAGGAATGCAACTTTATCTAATGCTTTTTTGGAGGGTGGCTCCTGACCAACCACCTTTAGAGAAAAATAAGTTTTCTGAAGAAAAGGTCTTAAAATGTTAACAGGCCTCCGGGCCAGAAGATGATGCAAATCACCTAAGCTTTTGCATATGATAAGTTTGCAGGAAGAAAGCCTGGTTTGCTGCAAGACTCTACCCCTTCCCCCATTATCCTCTATGCATAACTTAAGGTATAAAAACTACTTTGAAAAATAAAGTGCGGGCCTTGTTCACCGAAACTTGGTCTCACCATGTCGTTCTTTCTCTTACCTTCTGGCTGAATTATTCAGCCTCTTTTCGCCACTGAATTTCCTCACTGAGCTATCCTCATTCTATTACTCTTTATATCCTTAATTAACATTTAATTAAGCAGTGGTTTCCTGATCTTCGCCTACGCCGTCTCTCCTTCGAATACCCTGGATCAGCCGGGGCTGGTCCCCGGCACCCTACCATGGCTCGAGAGCAATGACGCGCTCGCCCTCGCCACTCGCATGGAGACCCGACTTCCCTGGCGCCCCACGAGAGGCTCACTGACCTCGCCGTCGTACCTCGTGAGAAAGCGCACACTGGGGCCGCCGCTCGAGAACAACCCCAAGACTCCCCCGTCATCGCGAGATGAGGGCCTTCGTCTCCTGCATGGCCTAGAGACCAATCTCGCGACCTCTCTCCAAAAGCCTCAGGAGGCTTGACTCCCTTTAGTCCACCCAGTGAGCTCCAAGAGATACCCGTCGCGACTCGAGAGCAGAGCGGGGTTCTTTGCTTCCACTCGAGATGGATGCCTGTCTCCCCGGGTGTGTCTGGAATGCAACCCCGAGATCCCTGTCGCCCCTGGAGAGGAACACTGGCTTCTGGACACAAGCCTAGATGAGGTCTATTGGCCCTGCAGTCACTCGAGAGAAATCCCCAGCTTTCCTTCGCAACTCGAATGGAAGATTGGACTTCCCTGGGCCTACACAAGAAGCATCCTGAATTCCCCGTCGTAATTCGAGAATCCTGCTACACCTCGAGAAAAACCACGTGGTTCCCCCGTCATCGCAAGATGTAGCCCTGTGCCGCTACAGCGTCTCAGGAGAAGTCCCACTTTAGGAATTGGAGTTCGAAACGGTACTTGGCACCCTTGATGCGACCCACAAAGTGCCCCGACATCCCGGTCTCCCTCGAGAGGAACACCGAAGTTTTCTGGCAACACTTCCTCTGAGCCTCTTCTACCCTCCTGATCTGGACAGGAGGGTCGACTCCCCTGCTTTGTCTGGAAGGGGTTCCCGGCCTTCCGGTCGCACCTCAGGATGAGGCCGGTCTCACGACGACATTCCAGACGTGGCCTCGTGGGTGGTTCCACATTCCGAAGGACCCCGATTTCCCGGTCCCCTCTTGATAAGAACCCGATGCCCGGACACCTCTTCGAACTCCACCCTGTGAATGAAGTCAACACGAAGGGGCAGTGACTCGCCCGTGCATCGTCGGGAAAAGACCCCCAGGTTCCAAATACCGCTCGACAAGTGGCCTGTCTCCCCGGGAACACCTCGAGAGGCAAGCGGAGTTCCATGCCTCAACCCAAGACGAGGCCTGACTCTCCTGTCCCAAGTCTGCAGGGACCTTGCGGTCGGAGTCTGAAGTCAGAGGAACCCTGAGGTTCCTGCCTCAACTGGAGATGAGGCCCTCTTCCAATGCACCAAACCCAGTGGAGTGCCGAGAGGCCCCTCCCACCTCCAGTTTCCCTGACTTCTCAGAGCCACCATGAGAAGCCCCCTGAGGTCACCTGCACAAGTCGAGGGACCCCAGGGTGTCCTGCCTCAACCCGAGAAAGACCTCGAGAGACCTTCTTCAACACGTCTCGAGGCCAGATTCCCCTACTATGACTTGAGAGTAAAGACGCGCTCCCCCTCGCCATTCGCATGGAGACCCGACTTCCTTGCCGCCCCACGAGAGGCTCACTGACCTCGCCGTCGTACCTCGCGAGAAACCGCACACTGGGGCCGCCGCTCGAGAACAACCCCGAGCCTCCCCCGTCATCGCGACTTGAGGGCCTTCGTCTCCTGTATGGCCTAGAGACCAGTCTCTCGACCTCTCTCCAAACGCCTCAGGAGGCTTGACTCCCTTTAGTCCACCCAGTGAGCTCCAAGAGATACCCGTCGCGACTCAAGAGCAGAGCGGGGTTCTTTGCTCCCACTCGAGATGGATGCCTGTCTCCCCGGGTGCGTCTGGAATGCAACCCCGAGATCCCTTTCGCCCCTGGAGAGGAACATTGGCTTCTGGACACAAGCCTAGATGAGTTCTATTGGCCCTGCAGTCACTCGAGAGCAATCCCCAGCTTTCCTTCGCAACTCGAATGGAAGATTGGACTTCCCTGGGCCAACACAAGAGGCATCCTGAATTCCCCGTCGTAACTCGAGAATCCCGCTGCAACTCGAGAAAATCCACGTGGCTCCCCCGTCATCGCAAGATGAAGCCCTTTCCCGCTACAGCGTCTCAGGAGAAGTCCCACGTTAGGTATTGGAGGTCGAAACGGTACTTGGCACCCTTGATGCGACCCACAAAGTGCCCCGACATCCCGGTCTCCCTCAAGAGGAACACCGAGGTTTTCCCGCACCACTTCCTCTGAGCCCCTTCTACCCTCCTGATCTGGACAGGAGGGTCGACTCCCCTGCTTTGTCTGGAAGGGGTTCCCGGCCTTCCGGTCGCACCTCAGGATGAGGCCGGTCTCACGACGACATTCCAGACGTGGCCTCGTGGGTGGTTCCACATTCCGAAGGACCCCGATTTCCCGGTCCCCTCTTGATAAGAACCCGATGCCCGGACACCTCTTCGAACTCCACCCTGTGAATGAAGTCAACACGAAGGGGCAGTGACTCGCCCGTGCATCGTCGGGAAAAGACCCCCAGGTTCCAAATACCGCTCGACAAGTGGCCTGTCTCCCCGGGAACACCTCGAGAGGCAAGCGGAGTTCCATGCCTCAACCCAAGACGAGGCCTGACTCTCCTGTCCCAAGTCTGCAGGGACCTTGCGGTCGGAGTCTGAAGTCAGAGGAACCCTGAGGTTCCTGCCTCAACTGGAGATGAGGCCCTCTTCCAATGCACCAAACCCAGTGGAGTGCCGAGAGGCCCCTCCCACCTCCAGTTTCCCTGACTTCTCAGAGCCACCATGAGAAGCCCCCTGAGGTCACCTGCACAAGTCGAGGGACCCCAGGGTGTCCTGCCTCAACCCGAGAAAGACCTCGAGAGACCTTCTTCAACACGTCTCGAGGCCAGATTCCCCTACTTCCGTGAGCCGGCATATTGCATATTGAGTGCATATTGCATATTGCATATTGAGTGCATATTGCATATTGCATATTGAGTGCAGCACTTTCCACAGCATCATCTTTCAGGATCTGGAATAGCTCCACTGGAATTCTATCACTGCTGGGAGCCAGTGAGGAACTCCGCCCATGACAAAGGTCATGAGGAAGGAGGCTCGGCATACGCAAAGGCGGGATCGAGCTTCAGGAGTCCCCTGGAAATTCTCGAGCATATACCCCCAAAACCAGAGTCTGCCTACTTTCTGCTTGTGCTTGCACCTAAACCTCTGACTTTACGGGGGGCTCTGCCCCACTACCTCTCTCTGAAAAAGAGTTAGCTTACAGTTCCAGTTAATAATTCCTGGGTGTGACAGTGTTTAACCTACAAACTCCTTTGGAAATCCTCTAGCCTGCCTGAATAGGTTTTTCCGGCCACATGTGATTGTTCAGAGCCTCCCAACTGTGAGAGGCAGGAGATGTTCTAAACTGTCTAAACACAAATTCTTTTGAGTAGTTACAAGATTGATTAGAAATTGTATTGGTGAATGGTTTTTCACTTGTTGGGCCATTGTTTGCTGCTAAGTTTCCATATCCCTTACCTGCTGTGTCCCTGGCAGTGTATTGATTAATATAATTGGTGTAAGTAGTAGCTTTAATGTTTGTAACCTGGGACCCTTGAGTTAATTCTTTTTCTTGTTATAGCCCACCACACCTTTGCTCTGTAGGAATGCAACTTTATCTAATGCTTTTTGGAGGGTGGCTCCTGACCAACCACCTTTAGAGAAAAATAAGTTTTCTGAAGAAAAGGTCTTAAAATGTTAACAGGCCTCCGGGCCAGAAGATGATGCAAATCACCTAAGCTTTTGCATATGATAAGTTTGCAGGAAGAAAGCCTGGTTTGCTGCAAGACTCTACCCCTTCCCCCATTATCCTCTATGCATAACTTAAGGTATAAAAACTACTTTGAAAAATAAAGTGCGGGCCTTGTTCACCGAAACTTGGTCTCACCATGTCGTTCTTTCTCTTACCTTCTGGCTGAATTATTCAGCCTCTTTTCGCCACTGAATTTCCTCACTGAGCTATCCTCATTCTATTACTCTTTATATCCTTAATTAACATTTAATTAAGCAGTGGTTTCCTGATCTTCGCCTACGCCGTCTCTCCTTCGAATACCCTGGATCAGCCGGGGCTGGTCCCCGGCACCCTACCATGGCTCGAGAGCAATGACGCGCTCGCCCTCGCCACTCGCATGGAGACCCGACTTCCCTGGCGCCCCACGAGAGGCTCACTGACCTCGCCGTCGTACCTCGTGAGAAAGCGCACACTGGGGCCGCCGCTCGAGAACAACCCCAAGACTCCCCCGTCATCGCGAGATGAGGGCCTTCGTCTCCTGCATGGCCTAGAGACCAATCTCGCGACCTCTCTCCAAAAGCCTCAGGAGGCTTGACTCCCTTTAGTCCACCCAGTGAGCTCCAAGAGATACCCGTCGCGACTCGAGAGCAGAGCGGGGTTCTTTGCTTCCACTCGAGATGGATGCCTGTCTCCCCGGGTGTGTCTGGAATGCAACCCCGAGATCCCTGTCGCCCCTGGAGAGGAACACTGGCTTCTGGACACAAGCCTAGATGAGGTCTATTGGCCCTGCAGTCACTCGAGAGAAATCCCCAGCTTTCCTTCGCAACTCGAATGGAAGATTGGACTTCCCTGGGCCTACACAAGAAGCATCCTGAATTCCCCGTCGTAATTCGAGAATCCTGCTACACCTCGAGAAAAACCACGTGGTTCCCCCGTCATCGCAAGATGTAGCCCTGTGCCGCTACAGCGTCTCAGGAGAAGTCCCACTTTAGGAATTGGAGGTCGAAACGGTACTTGTCACCCTTGATGCGACCCACAAAGTGCCCCGACATCCCGGTCTCCCTCGAGAGGAACACCGAAGTTTTCTGGCAACACTTCCTCTGAGCCTCTTCTACCCTCCTGATCTGGACAGGAGGGTCGACTCCCCTGCTTTGTCTGGAAGGGGTTCCCGGCCTTCCGGTCGCACCTCAGGATGAGGCCGGTCTCACGACGACATTCCAGACGTGGCCTCGTGGGTGGTTCCACATTCCGAAGGACCCCGATTTCCCGGTCCCCTCTTGATAAGAACCCGATGCCCGGACACCTCTTCGAACTCCACCCTGTGAATGAAGTCAACACGAAGGGGCAGTGACTCGCCCGTGCATCGTCGGGAAAAGACCCCCAGGTTCCAAATACCGCTCGACAAGTGGCCTGTCTCCCCGGGAACACCTCGAGAGGCAAGCGGAGTTCCATGCCTCAACCCAAGACGAGGCCTGACTCTCCTGTCCCAAGTCTGCAGGGACCTTGCGGCCGGAGTCTGAAGTCAGAGGAACCCTGAGGTTCCTGCCTCAACTGGAGATGAGGCCCTCTTCCAATGCACCAAACCCAGTGGAGTGCCGAGAGGCCCCTCCCACCTCCAGTTTCCCTGACTTCTCAGAGCCACCATGAGAAGCCCCCTGAGGTCACCTGCACAAGTCGAGGGACCCCAGGGTGTCCTGCCTCAACCCGAGAAAGACCTCGAGAGACCTTCTTCAACACGTCTCGAGGCCAGATTCCCCTACTGCCGTGAGCCGGCATATTGCATATTGAGTGCATATTGCATATTGCATATTGAGTGCAGCACTTTCCACAGCATCATCTTTCAGGATCTGGAATAGCTCCACTGGAATTCTATCACTGCTGGGAGCCAGTGAGGAACTCCGCCCATGACAAAGGTCATGAGGAAGGAGGCTCGGCATACGCAAAGGCGGGATCGAGCTTCAGGAGTCCCCCTGGAAATTCTCGAGCATATACCCCCAAAACCAGAGTCTGCCTACTTTCTGCTTGTGCTTGCACCTAAACCTCTGACTTTACGGGGGGCTCTGCCCCACTACCTCTCTGAAAAAGAGTTAGCTTACAGTCCCAGTTAATAATTCCTGGGTGTGACAGTGTTTAACCTACAAACTCCTTTGGAAATCCTCTAGCCTGCCTGAATAGGTTTTTCCGGCCACATGTGATTGTTCAGAGCCTCCCAACTGTGAGAGGCAGGAGATGTTCTAAACTGTCTAAACACAAATTCTTTTGAGTAGTTACAAGATTGATTAGAAATTGTATTGGTGAATGGTTTTTCACTTGTTGGGCCATTGTTTGCTGCTAAGTTTCCATATCCCTTACCTGCTGTGTCCCTGGCAGTGTATTGATTAATATAATTGGTGTAAGTAGTAGCTTTAATGTTTGTAACCTGGGACCCTTGAGTTAATTCTTTTTCTTGTTATAGCCCACCACACCTTTGCTCTGTAGGAATGCAACTTTATCTAATGCTTTTTTGGAGGGTGGCTCCTGACCAACCACCTTTAGAGAAAAATAAGTTTTCTGAAGAAAAGGTCTTAAAATGTTAACAGGCCTCCGGGCCAGAAGATGATGCAAATCACCTAAGCTTTTGCATATGATAAGTTTGCAGGAAGAAAGCCTGGTTTGCTGCAAGACTCTACCCCTTCCCCCATTATCCTCTATGCATAACTTAAGGTATAAAAACTACTTTGAAAAATAAAGTGCGGGCCTTGTTCACCGAAACTTGGTCTCACCATGTCGTTCTTTCTCTTACCTTCTGGCTGAATTATTCAGCCTCTTTTCGCCACTGAATTTCCTCACTGAGCTATCCTCATTCTATTACTCTTTATATCCTTAATTAACATTTAATTAAGCAGTGGTTTCCTGATCTTCGCCTACGCCGTCTCTCCTTCGAATACCCTGGATCAGCCGGGGCTGGTCCCCGGCACCCTACCATGGCTCGAGAGCAATGACGCGCTCGCCCTCGCCACTCGCATGGAGACCCGACTTCCCTGGCGCCCCACGAGAGGCTCACTGACCTCGCCGTCGTACCTCGTGAGAAAGCGCACACTGGGGCCGCCGCTCGAGAACAACCCCAAGACTCCCCCGTCATCGCGAGATGAGGGCCTTCGTCTCCTGCATGGCCTAGAGACCAATCTCGCGACCTCTCTCCAAAAGCCTCAGGAGGCTTGACTCCCTTTAGTCCACCCAGTGAGCTCCAAGAGATACCCGTCGCGACTCGAGAGCAGAGCGGGGTTCTTTGCTTCCACTCGAGATGGATGCCTGTCTCCCCGGGTGTGTCTGGAATGCAACCCCGAGATCCCTGTCGCCCCTGGAGAGGAACACTGGCTTCTGGACACAAGCCTAGATGAGGTCTATTGGCCCTGCAGTCACTCGAGAGAAATCCCCAGCTTTCCTTCCCAACTCGAATGGAAGATTGGACTTCCCTGGGCCTACACAAGAAGCATCCTGAATTCCCCGTCGTAATTCGAGAATCCTGCTACACCTCGAGAAAAACCACGTGGTTCCCCCGTCATCGCAAGATGTAGCCCTGTGCCGCTACAGCGTCTCAGGAGAAGTCCCACGTTAGGAATTGGAGGTCGAAACGGTACTTGGCACCCTTGATGCGACCCACAAAGTGCCCCGACATCCCGGTCTCCCTCGAGAGGAACACCGAAGTTTTCTGGCAACACTTCCTCTGAGCCTCTTCTACCCTCCTGATCTGGACAGGAGGGTCGACTCCCCTGCTTTGTCTGGAAGGGGTTCCCGGCCTTCCGGTCGCACCTCAGGATGAGGCCGGTCTCACGACGACATTCCAGACGTGGCCTCGTGGGTGGTTCCACATTCCGAAGGACCCCGATTTCCCGGTCCCCTCTTGATAAGAACCCGATGCCCGGACACCTCTTCGAACTCCACCCTGTGAATGAAGTCAACACGAAGGGGCAGTGACTCGCCCGTGCATCGTCGGGAAAAGACCCCCAGGTTCCAAATACCGCTCGACAAGTGGCCTGTCTCCCCGGGAACACCTCGAGAGGCAAGCGGAGTTCCATGCCTCAACCCAAGACGAGGCCTGACTCTCCTGTCCCAAGTCTGCAGGGACCTTGCGGTCGGAGTCTGAAGTCAGAGGAACCCTGAGGTTCCTGCCTCAACTGGAGATGAGGCCCTCTTCCAATGCACCAAACCCAGTGGAGTGCCGAGAGGCCCCTCCCACCTCCAGTTTCCCTGACTTCTCAGAGCCACCATGAGAAGCCCCCTGAGGTCACCTGCACAAGTCGAGGGACCCCAGGGTGTCCTGCCTCAACCCGAGAAAGACCTCGAGAGACCTTCTTCAACACGTCTCGAGGCCAGATTCCCCTACTATGACTTGAGAGTAAAGACGCGCTCCCCCTCGCCATTCGCATGGAGACCCGACTTCCTTGCCGCCCCACGAGAGGCTCACTGACCTCGCCGTCGTACCTCGCGAGAAACCGCACACTGGGGCCGCCGCTCGAGAACAACCCCGAGCCTCCCCCGTCATCGCGACTTGAGGGCCTTCGTCTCCTGTATGGCCTAGAGACCAGTCTCTCGACCTCTCTCCAAACGCCTCAGGAGGCTTGACTCCCTTTAGTCCACCCAGTGAGCTCCAAGAGATACCCGTCGCGACTCAAGAGCAGAGCGGGGTTCTTTGCTCCCACTCGAGATGGATGCCTGTCTCCCCGGGTGCGTCTGGAATGCAACCCCGAGATCCCTTTCGCCCCTGGAGAGGAACATTGGCTTCTGGACACAAGCCTAGATGAGGTCTTTTGGCCCTGCAGTCACTCGAGAGCAATCCCCATCTTTCCTTCGCTACTCGAATGGAAGATTGGACTTCCCTGGGCCAACACAAGAGGCATCCTGAATTCCCCGTCGTAACTCGAGAATCCCGCTGCAACTCGAGAAAATCCACGTGGCTCCCCCGTCATCGCAAGATGAAGCCCTTTCCCGCTACAGTGTCTCAGGAGAAGTCCCACGTTAGGTATTGGAGGTCGAAACGGTACTTGGCACCCTTGATGCGACCCACAAAGTGCCCCGACATCCCGGTCTCCCTCAAGAGGAACACCGAGGTTTTCCCGCACCACTTCCTCTGAGCCCCTTCTACCCTCCTGATCTGGACAGGAGGGTCGACTCCCCTGCTTTGTCTGGAAGGGGTTCCCGGCCTTCCGGTCGCACCTCAGGATGAGGCCGGTCTCACGACGACATTCCAGACGTGGCCTCGTGGGTGGTTCCACATTCCGAAGGACCCCGATTTCCCGGTCCCCTCTTGATAAGAACCCGATGCCCGGACACCTCTTCGAACTCCACCCTGTGAATGAAGTCAACACGAAGGGGCAGTGACTCGCCCGTGCATCGTCGGGAAAAGACCCCAGGTTCCAAATACCGCTCGACAAGTGGCCTGTCTCCCCGGGAACACCTCGAGAGGCAAGCGGAGTTCCATGCCTCAACCCAAGACGAGGCCTGACTCTCCTGTCCCAAGTCTGCAGGGACCTTGCGGTCGGAGTCTGAAGTTAGAGGAACCCTGAGGTTCCTGCCTCAACTGGAGATGAGGCCCTCTTCCAATGCACCAAACCCAGTGGAGTGCCGAGAGGCCCCTCCCACCTCCAGTTTCCCTGACTTCTCAGAGCCACCATGAGAAGCCCCCTGAGGTCACCTGCACAAGTCGAGGGACCCCAGGGTGTCCTGCCTCAACCCGAGAAAGACCTCAAGAGACCTTCTTCAACACGTCTCGAGGCCAGATTCCCCTATTGCCGTGAGCCGGCATATTGCATATTGAGTGCATATTGCATATTGCATATTGAGTGCAGCACTTTCCACAGCATCATCTTTCAGGATCTGGAATAGCTCCACTGGAATTCTATCACTGCTGGGAGCCAGTGAGGAACTCCGCCCATGACAAAGGTCATGAGGAAGGAGGCTCGGCATACGCAAAGGCGGGATCAAGCTTCAGGAGTCCCCCTGGAAATTCTCGAGCATATACCCCCAAAACCAGAGTCTGCCTACTTTCTGCTTGTGCTTGCACCTAAACCTCTGACTTTACGGGGGGCTCTGCCCCACTACCTCTCTCTGAAAAAAGAGTTAGCTTACAGTCCCAGTTAATAATTCCTGGGTGTGACAGTGTTTAACCTACAAACTCCTTTGGAAATCCTCTAGCCTGCCTGAATAGGTTTTTCCGGCCACATGTGATTGTTCAGAGCCTCCCAACTGTGAGAGGCAGGAGATGTTCTAAACTGTCTAAACACAAATTCTTTTGAGTAGTTACAAGATTGATTAGAAATTGTATTGGTGAATGGTTTTTCACTTGTTGGGCCATTGTTTGCTGCTAAGTTTCCATATCCCTTACCTGCTGTGTCCCTGGCAGTGTATTGATTAATATAATTGGTGTAAGTAGTAGCTTTAATGTTTGTAACCTGGGACCCTTGAGTTAATTCTTTTTCTTGTTATAGCCCACCACACCTTTGCTCTGTAGGAATGCAACTTTATCTAATGCTTTTTTGGAGGGTGGCTCCTGACCAACCACCTTTAGAGAAAAATAAGTTTTCTGAAGAAAAGGTCTTAAAATGTTAACAGGCCTCCGGGCCAGAAGATGATGCAAATCACCTAAGCTTTTGCATATGATAAGTTTGCAGGAAGAAAGCCTGGTTTGCTGCAAGACTCTACCCCTTCCCCCATTATCCTCTATGCATAACTTAAGGTATAAAAACTACTTTGAAAAATAAAGTGCGGGCCTTGTTCACCGAAACTTGGTCTCACCATGTCGTTCTTTCTCTTACCTTCTGGCTGAATTATTCAGCCTCTTTTCGCCACTGAATTTCCTCACTGAGCTATCCTCATTCTATTACTCTTTATATCCTTAATTAACATTTAATTAAGCAGTGGTTTCCTGATCTTCGCCTACGCCGTCTCTCCTTCGAATACCCTGGATCAGCCGGGGCTGGTCCCCGGCACCCTACCATGGCTCGAGAGCAATGACGCGCTCGCCCTCGCCACTCGCATGGAGACCCGACTTCCCTGGCGCCCCACGAGAGGCTCACTGACCTCGCCGTCGTACCTCGTGAGAAAGCGCACACTGGGGCCGCCGCTCGAGAACAACCCCAACTCTCCGGTCATCGCGAGATGAGGGCCTTCGTCTCCTGCATGGCCTAGAGACCAATCTCGCGACCTCTTTCCAAAACCCTCAGGAGGCTTGACTCCCATTAGTCCACCCAGTGAGCTCCAAGAGATACCCGTCGCGACTCGAGAGCAGAGCGGGGTTCTTTGCTTCCACTCGAGATGGATGCCTGTCTCCCCGGGTGTGTCTGGAATGCAACCCCGAGATCCCTGTCGCCCCTGGAGAGGAACACTGGCTTCTGGACACAAGCCTAGATGAGGTCTATTGGCCCTGCAGTCACTCGAGAGCAATCCCCAGCTTTCCTTCGCAACTCGAATGGAAGATTGGACTTCCCTGGGCCTACACAAGAAGCATCCTGAATTCCCCGTCGTAATTCGAGAATCCTGCTACACCTCGAGAAAAACCACGTGGTTCCCCCGTCATCGCAAGATGTAGCCCTGTGCCGCTACAGCGTCTCAGGAGAAGTCCCACTTTAGGAATTGGAGTTCGAAACGGTACTTGTCACCCTTGATGCGACCCACAAAGTGCCCCGACATCCCGGTCTCCCTCGAGAGGAACACCGAAGTTTTCCGGCAACACTTCCTCTGAGCCCCTTCTACCCTCCTGATCTGGACAGGAGGGTCGACTCCCCTGCTTTGTCTGGAAGGGGTTCCCGGCCTTCCGGTCGCACCTCAGGATGAGGCCGGTCTCACGACGACATTCCAGACGTGGCCTCGTGGGTGGTTCCACATTCCGAAGGACCCCGATTTCCCGGTCCCCTCTTGATAAGAACCCGATGCCCGGACACCTCTTCGAACTCCACCCTGTGAATGAAGTCAACACGAAGGGGCAGTGACTCGCCCGTGCATCGTCGGGAAAAGACCCCCAGGTTCCAAATACCGCTTGACAAGTGGCCTGTCTCCCCGGGAACACCTCGAGAGGCAAGCGGAGTTCCATGCCTCAACCCAAGACGAGGCCTGACTCTACTGTCCCAAGTCTGCAGGGACCTTGCGGTCGGAGTCTGAAGTCAGAGGAACCCTGAGGTTCCTGCCTCAACTGGAGATGAGGCCCTCTTCCAATGCACCAAACCCAGTGGAGTGCCGAGAGGCCCCTCCCACCTCCAGTTTCCCTGACTTCTCAGAGCCACCATGAGAAGCCCCCTGAGGTCACCTGCACAAGTCGAGGGACCCCAGGGTGTCCTGCCTCAACCCGAGAAAGACCTCGAGAGACCTTCTTCAACACGTCTCGAGGCCAGATTCCCCTACAGCCGTGAGCCGGCATATTGCATATTGAGTGCATATTGCATATTGCATATTGAGTGCAGCACTTTCCACAGCATCATCTTTCAGGATCTGGAATAGCTCCACTGGAATTCTATCACTGCTGGGAGCCAGTGAGGAACTCCGCCCATGACAAAGGTCATGAGGAAGGAGGCTCGGCATACGCAAAGGCGGGATCGAGCTTCAGGAGTCCCCCTGGAAATTCTCGAGCATATACCCCCAAAACCAGAGTCTGCCTACTTTCTGCTTGTGCTTGCACCTAAACCTCTGACTTTACGGGGGCTCTGCCCCACTACCTCTCTCTGAAAAAGAGTTAGCTTACAGTCCCAGTTAATAATTCCTGGGTGTGACAGTGTTTAACCTACAAACTCCTTTGGAAATCCTCTAGCCTGCCTGAATAGGTTTTTCCGGCCACATGTGATTGTTCAGAGCCTCCCAACTGTGAGAGGCAGGAGATGTTCTAAACTGTCTAAACACAAATTCTTTTGAGTAGTTACAAGATTGATTAGAAATTGTATTGGTGAATGGTTTTTCACTTGTTGGGCCATTGTTTGCTGCTAAGTTTCCATATCCCTTACCTGCTGTGTCCCTGGCAGTGTATTGATTAATATAATTGGTGTAAGGAGTAGCTTTAATGTTTGTAACCTGGGACCCTTGAGTTAATTCTTTTTCTTGTTATAGCCCACCACACCTTTGCTCTGTAGGAATGCAACTTTATCTAATGCTTTTTTGGAGGGTGGCTCCTGACCAACCACCTTTAGAGAAAAATAAGTTTTCTGAAGAAAAGGTCTTAAAATGTTAACAGGCCTCCGGGCCAGAAGATGATGCAAATCACCTAAGCTTTTGCATATGATAAGTTTGCAGGAAGAAAGCCTGGTTTGCTGCAAGACTCTACCGCTTCCCCCATTATCCTCTATGCATAACTTAAGGTATAAAAACTACTTTGAAAAATAAAGTGCGGGCCTTGTTCACCGAAACTTGGTCTCACCATGTCGTTCTTTCTCTTACCTTCTGGCTGAATTATTCAGCCTCTTTTCGCCACTGAATTTCCTCACTGAGCTATCCTCATTCTATTACTCTTTATATCCTTAATTAACATTTAATTAAGCAGTGGTTTCCTGATCTTCGCCTACGCCGTCTCTCCTTCGAATACCCTGGATCAGCCGGGGCTGGTCCCCGGCACCCTACCATGGCTCGAGAGCAATGACGCGCTCGCCCTCGCCACTCGCATGGAGACCCGACTTCCCTGGCGCCCCACGAGAGGCTCACTGACCTCGCCGTCGTACCTCGTGAGAAAGCGCACACTGGGGCCGCCGCTCGAGAACAACCCCAAGACTCCCCCGTCATCGCGAGATGAGGGCCTTCGTCTCCTGCATGGCCTAGAGACCAATCTCGCGACCTCTTTCCAAAAGCCTCAGGAGGCTTGACTCCCTTTAGTCCACCCAGTGAGCTCCAAGAGATACCCGTCGCGACTCGAGAGCAGAGCGGGGTTCTTTGCTTCCACTCGAGATGGATGCCTGTCTCCCCGGGTGTGTCTGGAATGCAACCCCGAGATCCCTGTCGCCCCTGGAGAGGAACACTGGCTTCTGGACACAAGCCTAGATGAGGTCTATTGGCCCTGCAGTCACTCGAGAGCAATCCCCAGCTTTCCTTCGCAACTCGAATGGAAGATTGGACTTCCCTGGGCCTACACAAGAAGCATCCTGAATTCCCCGTCGTAATTCGAGAATCCTGCTACACCTCGAGAAAAACCACGTGGTTCCCCCGTCATCGCAAGATGTAGCCCTGTGCCGCTACAGCGTCTCAGGAGAAGTCCCACTTTAGGAATTGGAGTTCGAAACGGTACTTGGCACCCTTGATGCGACCCACAAAGTGCCCCGACATCCCGGTCTCCCTCGAGAGGAACACCGAAGTTTTCTGGCAACACTTCCTCTGAGCCTCTTCTACCCTCCTGATCTGGACAGGAGGGTCGACTCCCCTGCTTTGTCTGGAAGGGGTTCCCGGCCTTCCGGTCGCACCTCAGGATGAGGCCGGTCTCACGACGACATTCCAGACGTGGCCTCGTGGGTGGTTCCACATTCCGAAGGACCCCGATTTCCCGGTCCCCTCTTGATAAGAACCCGATGCCCGGACACCTCTTCGAACTCCACCCTGTGAATGAAGTCAACACGAAGGGGCAGTGACTCGCCCGTGCATCGTCGGGAAAAGACCCCAGGTTCCAAATACCGCTCGACAAGTGGCCTGTCTCCCCGGGAACACCTCGAGAGGCAAGCGGAGTTCCATGCCTCAACCCAAGACGAGGCCTGACTCTCCTGTCCCAAGTCTGCAGGGACCTTGCGGTCGGAGTCTGAAGTCAGAGGAACCCTGAGGTTCCTGCCTCAACTGGAGATGAGGCCCTCTTCCAATGCACCAAACCCAGTGGAGTGCCGAGAGGCCCCTCCCACCTCCAGTTTCCCTGACTTCTCAGAGCCACCATGAGAAGCCCCCTGAGGTCACCTGCACAAGTCGAGGGACCCCAGGGTGTCCTGCCTCAACCCGAGAAAGACCTCGAGAGACCTTCTTCAACACGTCTCGAGGCCAGATTCCCCTACTATGACTTGAGAGTAAAGACGCGCTCCCCCTCACCATTCGCATGGAGACCCGACTTCCTTGCCGCCCCACGAGAGGCTCACTGACCTCGCCGTCGTACCTCGCGAGAAACCGCACACTGGGGCCGCCGCTCGAGAACAACCCCGAGCCTCCCCCGTCATCGCGACTTGAGGGCCTTCGTCTCCTGTATGGCCTAGAGACCAGTCTCTCGACCTCTCTCCAAAAGCCTCAGGAGGCTTGACTCCCTTTAGTCCACCCAGTGAGCTCCAAGAGATACCCGTCGCGACTCAAGAGCAGAGCGGGGTTCTTTGCTCCCACTCGAGATGGATGCCTGTCTCCCCGGGTGCGTCTGGAATGCAACCCCGAGATCCCTTTCGCCCCTGGAGAGGAACATTGGCTTCTGGACACAAGCCTAGATGAGTTCTATTGGCCCTGCAGTCACTCGAGAGCAATCCCCAGCTTTCCTTCGCAACTCGAATGGAAGATTGGACTTCCCTGGGCCAACACAAGAGGCATCCTGAATTCCCCGTCGTAACTCGAGAATCCCGCTGCAACTCGAGAAAATCCACGTGGCTCCCCCGTCATCGCAAGATGAAGCCCTTTCCCGCTACAGTGTCTCAGGAGAAGTCCCACGTTAGGTATTGGAGGTCGAAACGGTACTTGGCACCCTTGATGCGACCCACAAAGTGCCCCGACATCCCGGTCTCCCTCAAGAGGAACACCGAGGTTTTCCCGCAACACTTCCTCTGAGCCCCTTCTACCCTCCTGATCTGGACAGGAGGGTCGACTCCCCTGCTTTGTCTGGAAGGGGTTCCCGGCCTTCCGGTCGCACCTCAGGATGAGGCCGGTCTCACGACGACATTCCAGACGTGGCCTCGTGGGTGGTTCCACATTCCGAAGGACCCCGATTTCCCGGTCCCCTCTTGATAAGAACCCGATGCCCGGACACCTCTTCGAACTCCACCCTGTGAATGAAGTCAACACGAAGGGGCAGTGACTCGCCCGTGCATCGTCGGGAAAAGACCCCCAGGTTCCAAATACCGCTCGACAAGTGGCCTGTCTCCCCGGGAACACCTCGAGAGGCAAGCGGAGTTCCATGCCTCAACCCAAGACGAGGCCTGACTCTCCTGTCCCAAGTCTGCAGGGACCTTGCGGTCGGAGTCTGAAGTCAGAGGAACCCTGAGGTTCCTGCCTCAGCTGGAGATGAGGCCCTCTTCCAATGCACCAAACCCAGTGGAGTGCCGAGAGGCCCCTCCCACCTCCAGTTTCCCTGACTTCTCAGAGCCACCATGAGAAGCCCCCTGAGGTCACCTGCACAAGTCGAGGGACCCCAGGGTGTCCTGCCTCAACCCGAGAAAGACCTCGAGAGACCTTCTTCAACACGTCTCGAGGCCAGATTCCCCTACTGCCGTGAGCCGGCATATTGCATATTGAGTGCATATTGCATATTGCATATTGAGTGCAGCACTTTCCACAGCATCATCTTTCAGGATCTGGAATAGCTCCACTGGAATTCTATCACTGCTGGGAGCCAGTGAGGAACTCCGCCCATGACAAAGGTCATGAGGAAGGAGGCTCGGCATACGCAAAGGCGGGATCGAGCTTCAGGAGTCCCCCTGGAAATTCTCGAGCATATACCCCCAAAACCAGAGTCTGCCTACTTTCTGCTTGTGCTTGCACCTAAACCTCTGACTTTACGGGGGGCTCTGCCCCACTACCTCTCTCTGAAAAAAGAGTTAGCTTACAGTCCCAGTTAATAATTCCTGGGTGTGACAGTGTTTAACCTACAAACTCCTTTGGAAATCCTCTAGCCTGCCTGAATAGGTTTTCCGGCCACATGTGATTGTTCAGAGCCTCCCAACTGTGAGAGGCAGGAGATGTTCTAAACTGTCTAAACACAAATTCTTTTGAGTAGTTACAAGATTGATTAGAAATTGTATTGGTGAATGGTTTTTCACTTGTTGGGCCATTGTTTGCTGCTAAGTTTCCATATCCCTTACCTGCTGTGTCCCTGGCAGTGTATTGATTAATATAATTGGTGTAAGTAGTAGCTTTAATGTTTGTAACCTGGGACCCTTGAGTTAATTCTTTTTCTTGTTATAGCCCACCACACCTTTGCTCTGTAGGAATGCAACTTTATCTAATGCTTTTTTGGAGGGTGGCTCCTGACCAACCACCTTTAGAGAAAAATAAGTTTTCTGAAGAAAAGGTCTTAAAATGTTAACAGGCCTCCGGGCCAGAAGATGATGCAAATCACCTAAGCTTTTGCATATGATAAGTTTGCAGGAAGAAAGCCTGGTTTGCTGCAAGACTCTACCCCTTCCCCCATTATCCTCTATGCATAACTTAAGGTATAAAAACTACTTTGAAAAATAAAGTGCGGGCCTTGTTCACCGAAACTTGGTCTCACC
Source organism: Bos javanicus (assembly GCF_032452875.1). Taxonomy (NCBI): domain Eukaryota; kingdom Metazoa; phylum Chordata; class Mammalia; order Artiodactyla; family Bovidae; genus Bos; species Bos javanicus. The sequence continues at coordinate 527,662 of NW_026893691.1, read as the reverse complement.
ATGTCGTTCTTTCTCTTACCTTCTGGCTGAATTATTCAGCCTCTTTTCGCCACTGAATTTCCTCACTGAGCTATCCTCATTCTATTACTCTTTATATCCTTAATTAACATTTAATTAAGCAGTGGTTTCCTGATCTTCGCCTACGCCGTCTCTCCTTCGAATACCCTGGATCAGCCGGGGCTGGTCCCCGGCACCCTACCATGGCTCGAGAGCAATGACGCGCTCGCCCTCGCCACTCGCATGGAGACCCGACTTCCCTGGCGCCCCACGAGAGGCTCACTGACCTCGCCGTCGTACCTCGTGAGAAAGCGCACACTGGGGCCGCCGCTCGAGAACAACCCCAAGACTCCCCCGTCATCGCGAGATGAGGGCCTTCGTCTCCTGCATGGCCTAGAGACCAATCTCGCGACCTCTCTCCAAAAGCCTCAGGAGGCTTGACTCCCTTTAGTCCACCCAGTGAGCTCCAAGAGATACCCGTCGCGACTCGAGAGCAGAGCGGGGTTCTTTGCTTCCACTCGAGATGGATGCCTGTCTCCCCGGGTGTGTCTGGAATGCAACCCCGAGATCCCTGTCGCCCCTGGAGAGGAACACTGGCTTCTGGACACAAGCCTAGATGAGGTCTATTGGCCCTGCAGTCACTCGAGAGAAATCCCCAGCTTTCCTTCGCAACTCGAATGGAAGATTGGACTTCCCTGGGCCTACACAAGAAGCATCCTGAATTCCCCGTCGTAATTCGAGAATCCTGCTACACCTCGAGAAAAACCACGTGGTTCCCCCGTCATCGCAAGATGTAGCCCTGTGCCGCTACAGCGTCTCAGGAGAAGTCCCACTTTAGGAATTGGAGTTCGAAACGGTACTTGTCACCCTTGATGCGACCCACAAAGTGCCCCGACATCCCGGTCTCCCTCGAGAGGAACACCGAAGTTTTCTGGCAACACTTCCTCTGAGCCTCTTCTACCCTCCTGATCTGGACAGGAGGGTCGACTCCCCTGCTTTGTCTGGAAGGGGTTCCCGGCCTTCCGGTCGCACCTCAGGATGAGGCCGGTCTCACGACGACATTCCAGACGTGGCCTCGTGGGTGGTTCCACATTCCGAAGGACCCCGATTTCCCGGTCCCCTCTTGATAAGAACCCGATGCCCGGACACCTCTTCGAACTCCACCCTGTGAATGAAGTCAACACGAAGGGGCAGTGACTCGCCCGTGCATCGTCGGGAAAAGACCCCCAGGTTCCAAATACCGCTCGACAAGTGGCCTGTCTCCCCGGGAACACCTCGAGAGGCAAGCGGAGTTCCATGCCTCAACCCAAGACGAGGCCTGACTCTCCTGTCCCAAGTCTGCAGGGACCTTGCGGTCGGAGTCTGAAGTCAGAGGAACCCTGAGGTTCCTGCCTCAACTGGAGATGAGGCCCTCTTCCAATGCACCAAACCCAGTGGAGTGCCGAGAGGCCCCTCCCACCTCCAGTTTCCCTGACTTCTCAGAGCCACCATGAGAAGCCCCCTGAGGTCACCTGCACAAGTCGAGGGACCCCAGGGTGTCCTGCCTCAACCCGAGAAAGACCTCGAGAGACCTTCTTCAACACGTCTCGAGGCCAGATTCCCCTACTGCCGTGAGCCGGCATATTGCATATTGAGTGCATATTGCATATTGCATATTGAGTGCAGCACTTTCCACAGCATCATCTTTCAGGATCTGGAATAGCTCCACTGGAATTCTATCACTGCTGGGAGCCAGTGAGGAACTCCGCCCATGACAAAGGTCATGAGGAAGGAGGCTCGGCATACGCAAAGGCGGGATCGAGCTTCAGGAGTCCCCCTGGAAATTCTCGAGCATATACCCCCAAAACCAGAGTCTGCCTACTTTCTGCTTGTGCTTGCACCTAAACCTCTGACTTTACGGGGGGCTCTGCCCCACTACCTCTCTCTGAAAAAGAGTTAGCTTACAGTCCCAGTTAATAATTCCTGGGTGTGACAGTGTTTAACCTACAAACTCCTTTGGAAATCCTCTAGCCTGCCTGAATAGGTTTTCCGGCCACATGTGATTGTTCAGAGCCTCCCAACTGTGAGAGGCAGGAGATGTTCTAAACTGTCTAAACACAAATTCTTTTGAGTAGTTACAAGATTGATTAGAAATTGTATTGGTGAATGGTTTTTCACTTGTTGGGCCATTGTTTGCTGCTAAGTTTCCATATCCCTTACCTGCTGTGTCCCTGGCAGTGTATTGATTAATATAATTGGTGTAAGTAGTAGCTTTAATGTTTGTAACCTGGGACCCTTGAGTTAACTCTTTTTCTTGTTATAGCCCACCACACCTTTGCTCTGTAGGAATGCAACTTTATCTAATGCTTTTTTGGAGGGTGGCTCCTGACCAACCACCTTTAGAGAAAAATAAGTTTTCTGAAGAAAAGGTCTTAAAATGTTAACAGGCCTCCGGGCCAGAAGATGATGCAAATCACCTAAGCTTTTGCATATGATAAGTTTGCAGGAAGAAAGCCTGGTTTGCTGCAAGACTCTACCCCTTCCCCCATTATCCTCTATGCATAACTTAAGGTATAAAAACTACTTTGAAAAATAAAGTGCGGGCCTTGTTCACCGAAACTTGGTCTCACCATGTCGTTCTTTCTCTTACCTTCTGGCTGAATTATTCAGCCTCTTTTCGCCACTGAATTTCCTCACTGAGCTATCCTCATTCTATTACTCTTTATATCCTTAATTAACATTTAATTAAGCAGTGGTTTCCTGATCTTCGCCTACGCCGTCTCTCCTTCGAATACCCTGGATCAGCCGGGGCTGGTCCCCGGCACCCTACCATGGCTCGAGAGCAATGACGCGCTCGCCCTCGCCACTCGCATGGAGACCCGACTTCCCTGGCGCCCCACGAGAGGCTCACTGACCTCGCCGTCGTACCTCGTGAGAAAGCGCACACTGGGGCCGCCGCTCGAGAACAACCCCAAGACTCCCCCGTCATCGCGAGATGAGGGCCTTCGTCTCCTGCATGGCCTAGAGACCAATCTCGCGACCTCTCTCCAAAAGCCTCAGGAGGCTTGACTCCCTTTAGTCCACCCAGTGAGCTCCAAGAGATACCCGTCGCGACTCGAGAGCAGAGCGGGGTTCTTTGCTTCCACTCGAGATGGATGCCTGTCTCCCCGGGTGTGTCTGGAATGCAACCCCGAGATCCCTGTCGCCCCTGGAGAGGAACACTGGCTTCTGGACACAAGCCTAGATGAGGTCTATTGGCCCTGCAGTCACTCGAGAGAAATCCCCAGCTTTCCTTCGCAACTCGAATGGAAGATTGGACTTCCCTGGGCCTACACAAGAAGCATCCTGAATTCCCCGTCGTAATTCGAGAATCCTGCTACACCTCGAGAAAAACCACGTGGTTCCCCCGTCATCGCAAGATGTAGCCCTGTGCCGCTACAGCGTCTCAGGAGAAGTTCCACTTTAGGAATTGGAGTTCGAAACGGTACTTGTCACCCTTGATGCGACCCACAAAGTGCCCCGACATCCCGGTCTCCCTCGAGAGGAACACCGAAGTTTTCCGGCAACACTTCCTCTGAGCCCCTTCTACCCTCCTGATCTGGACAGGAGGGTCGACTCCCCTGCTTTGTCTGGAAGGGGTTCCCGGCCTTCCGGTCGCACCTCAGGATGAGGCCGGTCTCACGACGACATTCCAGACGTGGCCTCGTGGGTGGTTCCACATTCCGAAGGACCCCGATTTCCCGGTCCCCTCTTGATAAGAACCCGATGCCCGGACACCTCTTCGAACTCCACCCTGTGAATGAAGTCAACACGAAGGGGCAGTGACTCGCCCGTGCATCGTCGGGAAAAGACCCCCAGGTTCCAAATACCGCTCGACAAGTGGCCTGTCTCCCCGGGAACACCTCGAGAGGCAAGCGGAGTTCCATGCCTCAACCCAAGACGAGGCCTGACTCTCCTGTCCCAAGTCTGCAGGGACCTTGCGGTCGGAGTCTGAAGTCAGAGGAACCCTGAGGTTCCTGCCTCAACTGGAGATGAGGCCCTCTTCCAATGCACCAAACCCAGTGGAGTGCCGAGAGGCCCCTCCCACCTCCAGTTTCCCTGACTTCTCAGAGCCACCATGAGAAGCCCCCTGAGGTCACCTGCACAAGTCGAGGGACCCCAGGGTGTCCTGCCTCAACCCGAGAAAGACCTCGAGAGACCTTCTTCAACACGTCTCGAGGCCAGATTCCCCTACTGCCGTGAGCCGGCATATTGCATATTGAGTGCATATTGCATATTGCATATTGAGTGCAGCACTTTCCACAGCATCATCTTTCAGGATCTGGAATAGCTCCACTGGAATTCTATCACTGCTGGGAGCCAGTGAGGAACTCCGCCCATGACAAAGGTCATGAGGAAGGAGGCTCGGCATACGCAAAGGCGGGATCGAGCTTCAGGAGTCCCCCTGGAAATTCTCGAGCATATACCCCCAAAACCAGAGTCTGCCTACTTTCTGCTTGTGCTTGCACCTAAACCTCTGACTTTACGGGGGGCTCTGCCCACTACCTCTCTCTGAAAAAGAGTTAGCTTACAGTCCCAGTTAATAATTCCTGGGTGTGACAGTGTTTAACCTACAAACTCCTTTGGAAATCCTCTAGCCTGCCTGAATAGGTTTTTCCGGCCACATGTGATTGTTCAGAGCCTCCCAACTGTGAGAGGCAGGAGATGTTCTAAACTGTCTAAACACAAATTCTTTTGAGTAGTTACAAGATTGATTAGAAATTGTATTGGTGAATGGTTTTTCACCTGTTGGGCCATTGTTTGCTGCTAAGTTTCCATATCCCTTACCTGCTGTGTCCCTGGCAGTGTATTGATTAATATAATTGGTGTAAGTAGTAGCTTTAATGTTTGTAACCTGGGACCCTTGAGTTAATTCTTTTTCTTGTTATAGCCCACCACACCTTTGCTCTGTAGGAATGCAACTTTATCTAATGCTTTTTTGGAGGGTGGCTCCTGACCAACCACCTTTAGAGAAAAATAAGTTTTCTGAAGAAAAGGTCTTAAAATGTTAACAGGCCTCCGGGCCAGAAGATGATGCAAATCACCTAAGCTTTTGCATATGATAAGTTTGCAGGAAGAAAGCCTGGTTTGCTGCAAGACTCTACCCCTTCCCCCATTATCCTCTATGCATAACTTAAGGTATAAAAACTACTTTGAAAAATAAAGTGCGGGCCTTGTTCACCGAAACTTGGTCTCACCATGTCGTTCTTTCTCTTACCTTCTGGCTGAATTATTCAGCCTCTTTTCGCCACTGAATTTCCTCACTGAGCTATCCTCATTCTATTACTCTTTATATCCTTAATTAACATTTAATTAAGCGGTGGTTTCCTGATCTTCGCCTACGCCGTCTCTCCTTCGAATACCCTGGATCAGCCGGGGCTGGTCCCCGGCACCCTACCATGGCTCGAGAGCAATGACGCGCTCGCCCTCGCCACTCGCATGGAGACCCGACTTCCCTGGCGCCCCACGAGAGGCTCACTGACCTCGCCGTCGTACCTCGTGAGAAAGCGCACACTGGGGCCGCCGCTCGAGAACAACCCCAAGACTCCCCCGTCATCGCGAGATGAGGGCCTTCGTCTCCTGCATGGCCTAGAGACCAATCTCGCGACCTCTCTCCAAAAGCCTCAGGAGGCTTGACTCCCTTTAGTCCACCCAGTGAGCTCCAAGAGATACCCGTCGCGACTCGAGAGCAGAGCGGGGTTCTTTGCTTCCACTCGAGATGGATGCCTGTCTCCCCGGGTGTGTCTGGAATGCAACCCCGAGATCCCTGTCGCCCCTGGAGAGGAACACTGGCTTCTGGACACAAGCCTAGATGAGGTCTATTGGCCCTGCAGTCACTCGAGAGCAATCCCCAGCTTTCCTTCGCAACTCGAATGGAAGATTGGACTTCCCTGGGCCTACACAAGAAGCATCCTGAATTCCCCGTCGTAATTCGAGAATCCTGCTACACCTCGAGAAAAACCACGTGGTTCCCCCGTCATCGCAAGATGTAGCCCTGTGCCGCTACAGCGTCTCAGGAGAAGTCCCACTTTAGGAATTGGAGTTCGAAACGGTACTTGTCACCCTTGATGCGACCCACAAAGTGCCCCGACATCCCGGTCTCCCTCGAGAGGAACACCGAAGTTTTCTGGCAACACTTCCTCTGAGCCTCTTCTACCCTCCTGATCTGGACAGGAGGGTCGACTCCCCTGCTTTGTCTGGAAGGGGTTCCCGGCCTTCCGGTCGCACCTCAGGATGAGGCCGGTCTCACGACGACATTCCAGACGTGGCCTCGTGGGTGGTTCCACATTCCGAAGGACCCCGATTTCCCGGTCCCCTCTTGATAAGAACCCGATGCCCGGACACCTCTTCGAACTCCACCCTGTGAATGAAGTCAACACGAAGGGGCAGTGACTCGCCCGTGCATCGTTGGGAAAAGACCCCCAGGTTCCAAATACCGCTCGACAAGTGGCCTGTCTCCCCGGGAACACCTCGAGAGGCAAGCGGAGTTCCATGCCTCAACCCAAGACGAGGCCTGACTCTCCTGTCCCAAGTCTGCAGGGACCTTGCGGTCGGAGTCTGAAGTCAGAGGAACCCTGAGGTTCCTGCCTCAACTGGAGATGAGGCCCTCTTCCAATGCACCAAACCCAGTGGAGTGCCGAGAGGCCCCTCCCACCTCCAGTTTCCCTGACTTCTCAGAGCCACCATGAGAAGCCCCTGAGGTCACCTGCACAAGTCGAGGGACCCCAGGGTGTCCTGCCTCAACCCGAGAAAGACCTCGAGAGACCTTCTTCAACACGTCTCGAGGCCAGATTCCCCTACTGCCGTGAGCCGGCATATTGCATATTGAGTGCATATTGCATATTGCATATTGAGTGCAGCACTTTCCACAGCATCATCTGGAATTCTATCACTGCTGGGAGCCAGTGAGGAACTCCGCCCATGACAAAGGTCATGAGGAAGGAGGCTCGGCATACGCAAAGGCGGGATCGAGCTTCAGGAGTCCCCCTGGAAATTCTCGAGCATATACCCCCAAAACCAGAGTCTGCCTACTTTCTGCTTGTGCTTGCACCTAAACCTCTGACTTTACGGGGGCTCTGCCCCACTTCTCTCTGAAAAAAGAGTTAGCTTACAGTCCCAGTTAATAATTCCTGGGTGTGACAGTGTTTAACCTACAAACTCCTTTGGAAATCCTCTAGCCTGCCTGAATAGGTTTTTCCGGCCACATGTGATTGTTCAGAGCCTCCCAACTGTGAGAGGCAGGAGATGTTCTAAACTGTCTAAACACAAATTCTTTTGAGTAGTTACAAGATTGATTAGAAATTGTATTGGTGAATGGTTTTTCACTTGTTGGGCCATTGTTTGCTGCTAAGTTTCCATATCCCTTACCTGCTGTGTCCCTGGCAGTGTATTGATTAATATAATTGGTGTAAGTAGTAGCTTTAATGTTTGTAACCTGGGACCCTTGAGTTAACTCTTTTTCTTGTTATAGCCCACCACACCTTTGCTCTGTAGGAATGCAACTTTATCTAATGCTTTTTTGGAGGGTGGCTCCTGACCAACCACCTTTAGAGAAAAATAAGTTTTCTGAAGAAAAGGTCTTAAAATGTTAACAGGCCTCCGGGCCAGAAGATGATGCAAATCACCTAAGCTTTTGCATATGATAAGTTTGCAGGAAGAAAGCCTGGTTTGCTGGCATAACTTAAGGTATAAAAACTACTTTGAAAAATAAAGTGCGGGCCTTGTTCACCGAAACTTGGTCTCACCATGTCGTTCTTTCTCTTACCTTCTGGCTGAATTATTCAGCCTCTTTTCGCCACTGAATTTCCTCACTGAGCTATCCTCATTCTATTACTCTTTATATCCTTAATTAACATTTAATTAAGCAGTGGTTTCCTGATCTTCGCCTACGCCGTCTCTCCTTCGAATACCCTGGATCAGCCGGGGCTGGTCCCCGGCACCCTACCATGGCTCGAGAGCAATGACGCGCTCGCCCTCGCCACTCGCATGGAGACCCGACTTCCCTGGCGCCCCACGAGAGGCTCACTGACCTCGCCGTCGTACCTCGTGAGAAAGCGCACACTGGGGCCGCCGCTCGAGAACAACCCCAAGACTCCCCCGTCATCGCGAGATGAGGGCCTTCGTCTCCTGCATGGCCTAGAGACCAATCTCGCGACCTCTCTCCAAAAGCCTCAGGAGGCTTGACTCCCTTTAGTCCACCCAGTGAGCTCCAAGAGATACCCGTCGCGACTCGAGAGCAGAGCGGGGTTCTTTGCTTCCACTCGAGATGGATGCCTGTCTCCCCGGGTGTGTCTGGAATGCAACCCCGAGATCCCTGTCGCCCCTGGAGAGGAACACTGGCTTCTGGACACAAGCCTAGATGAGGTCTATTGGCCCTGCAGTCACTCGAGAGCAATCCCCAGCTTTCCTTCGCAACTCGAATGGAAGATTGGACTTCCCTGGGCCTACACAAGAAGCATCCTGAATTCCCCGTCGTAATTCGAGAATCCTGCTACACCTCGAGAAAAACCACGTGGTTCCCCCGTCATCGCAAGATGTAGCCCTGTGCCGCTACAGCGTCTCAGGAGAAGTCCCACTTTAGGAATTGGAGTTCGAAACGGTACTTGGCACCCTTGATGCGACCCACAAAGTGCCCCGACATCCCGGTCTCCCTCGAGAGGAACACCGAAGTTTTCTGGCAACACTTCCTCTGAGCCTCTTCTACCCTCCTGATCTGGACAGGAGGGTCGACTCCCCTGCTTTGTCTGGAAGGGGTTCCCGGCCTTCCGGTCGCACCTCAGGATGAGGCCGGTCTCACGACGACATTCCAGACGTGGCCTCGTGGGTGGTTCCACATTCCGAAGGACCCCGATTTCCCGGTCCCCTCTTGATAAGAACCCGATGCCCGGACACCTCTTCGAACTCCACCCTGTGAATGAAGTCAACACGAAGGGGCAGTGACTCGCCCGTGCATCGTCGGGAAAAGACCCCAGGTTCCAAATACCGCTCGACAAGTGGCCTGTCTCCCCGGGAACACCTCGAGAGGCAAGCGGAGTTCCATGCCTCAACCCAAGACGAGGCCTGACTCTCCTGTCCCAAGTCTGCAGGGACCTTGCGGTCGGAGTCTGAAGTCAGAGGAACCCTGAGGTTCCTGCCTCAACTGGAGATGAGGCCCTCTTCCAATGCACCAAACCCAGTGGAGTGCCGAGAGGCCCTCCCACCTCCAGTTTCCCTGACTTCTCAGAGCCACCATGAGAAGCCCCCTGAGGTCACCTGCACAAGTCGAGGGACCCCAGGGTGTCCTGCCTCAACCCGAGAAAGACCTCGAGAGACCTTCTTCAACACGTCTCGAGGCCAGATTCCCCTACTGCCGTGAGCCGGCATATTGCATATTGAGTGCATATTGCATATTGCATATTGAGTGCAGCACTTTCCACAGCATCATCTTTCAGGATCTGGAATAGCTCCACTGGAATTCTATCACTGCTGGGAGCCAGTGAGGAACTCCGCCCATGACAAAGGTCATGAGGAAGGAGGCTCGGCATACGCAAAGGCGGGATCGAGCTTCAGGAGTCCCCCTGGAAATTCTCGAGCATATACCCCCAAAACCAGAGTCTGCCTACTTTCTGCTTGTGCTTGCACCTAAACCTCTGACTTTACGGGGGGCTCTGCCCCACTACCTCTCTCTGAAAAAAGAGTTAGCTTACAGTCCCAGTTAATAATTCCTGGGTGTGACAGTGTTTAACCTACAAACTCCTTTGGAAATCCTCTAGCCTGCCTGAATAGGTTTTTCCGGCCACATGTGATTGTTCAGAGCCTCCCAACTGTGAGAGGCAGGAGATGTTCTAAACTGTCTAAACACAAATTCTTTTGAGTAGTTACAAGATTGATTAGAAATTGTATTGGTGAATGGTTTTTCACTTGTTGGGCCATTGTTTGCTGCTAAGTTTCCATATCCCTTACCTGCTGTGTCCCTGGCAGTGTATTGATTAATATAATTGGTGTAAGTAGTAGCTTTAATGTTTGTAACCTGGGACCCTTGAGTTAACTCTTTTTCTTGTTATAGCCCACCACACCTTTGCTCTGTAGGAATGCAACTTTATCTAATGCTTTTTTGGAGGGTGGCTCCTGACCAACCACCTTTAGAGAAAAATAAGTTTTCTGAAGAAAAGGTCTTAAAATGTTAACAGGCCTCCGGGCCAGAAGATGATGCAAATCACCTAAGCTTTTGCATATGATAAGTTTGCAGGAAGAAAGCCTGGTTTGCTGCAAGACTCTACCCCTTCCCCCATTATCCTCTATGCATAACTTAAGGTATAAAAACTACTTTGAAAAATAAAGTGCGGGCCTTGTTCACCGAAACTTGGTCTCACCATGTCGTTCTTTCTCTTACCTTCTGGCTGAATTATTCAGCCTCTTTTCGCCACTGAATTTCCTCACTGAGCTATCCTCATTCTATTACTCTTTATATCCTTAATTAACATTTAATTAAGCGGTGGTTTCCTGATCTTCGCCTACGCCGTCTCTCCTTCGAATACCCTGGATCAGCCGGGGCTGGTCCCCGGCACCCTACCATGGCTCGAGAGCAATGACGCGCTCGCCCTCGCCACTCGCATGGAGACCCGACTTCCCTGGCGCCCCACGAGAGGCTCACTGACCTCGCCGTCGTACCTCGTGAGAAAGCGCACACTGGGGCCGCCGCTCGAGAACAACCCCAAGACTCCCCCGTCATCGCGAGATGAGGGCCTTCGTCTCCTGCATGGCCTAGAGACCAATCTCGCGACCTCTCTCCAAAAGCCTCAGGAGGCTTGACTCCCTTTAGTCCACCCAGTGAGCTCCAAGAGATACCCGTCGCGACTCGAGAGCAGAGCGGGGTTCTTTGCTTCCACTCGAGATGGATGCCTGTCTCCCCGGGTGTGTCTGGAATGCAACCCCGAGATCCCTGTCGCCCCTGGAGAGGAACACTGGCTTCTGGACACAAGCCTAGATGAGGTCTATTGGCCCTGCAGTCACTCGAGAGAAATCCCCAGCTTTCCTTCGCAACTCGAATGGAAGATTGGACTTCCCTGGGCCTACACAAGAAGCATCCTGAATTCCCCGTCGTAATTCGAGAATCCTGCTACACCTCGAGAAAAACCACGTGGTTCCCCCGTCATCGCAAGATGTAGCCCTGTGCCGCTACAGCGTCTCAGGAGAAGTCCCACTTTAGGAATTGGAGTTCGAAACGGTACTTGTCACCCTTGATGCGACCCACAAAGTGCCCCGACATCCCGGTCTCCCTCGAGAGGAACACCGAAGTTTTCCGGCAACACTTCCTCTGAGCCCCTTCTACCCTCCTGATCTGGACAGGAGGGTCGACTCCCCTGCTTTGTCTGGAAGGGTTTCCCGGCCTTCCAGTCGCACCTCAGGATGAGGCCGGTCTCACGACGACATTCCAGACGTGGCCTCGTGGGTGGTTCCACATTCCGAAGGACCCCGATTTCCCGGTCCCCTCTTGATAAGAACCCGATGCCCGGACACCTCTTCGAACTCCACCCTGTGAATGAAGTCAACACGAAGGGGCAGTGACTCGCCCGTGCATCGTCGGGAAAAGACCCCCAGGTTCCAAATACCGCTCGACAAGTGGCCTGTCTCCCCGGGAACACCTCGAGAGGCAAGCGGAGTTCCATGCCTCAACCCAAGACGAGGCCTGACTCTCCTGTCCCAAGTCTGCAGGGACCTTGCGGTCGGAGTCTGAAGTCAGAGGAACCCTGAGGTTCCTGCCTCAACTGGAGATGAGGCCCTCTTCCAATGCACCAAACCCAGTGGAGTGCCGAGAGGCCCCTCCCACCTCCAGTTTCCCTGACTTCTCAGAGCCACCATGAGAAGCCCCCTGAGGTCACCTGCACAAGTCGAGGGACCCCAGGGTGTCCTGCCTCAACCCGAGAAAGACCTCGAGAGACCTTCTTCAACACGTCTCGAGGCCAGATTCCCCTACTGCCGTGAGCCGGCATATTGCATATTGAGTGCATATTGCATATTGCATATTGAGTGCAGCACTTTCCACAGCATCATCTTTCAGGATCTGGAATAGCTCCACTGGAATTCTATCACTGCTGGGAGCCAGTGAGGAACTCCGCCCATGACAAAGGTCATGAGGAAGGAGGCTCGGCATACGCAAAGGCGGGATCGAGCTTCAGGAGTCCCCCTGGAAATTCTCGAGCATATACCCCCAAAACCAGAGTCTGCCTACTTTCTGCTTGTGCTTGCACCTAAACCTCTGACTTTACGGGGGCTCTGCCCCACTACCTCTCTCTGAAAAAAGAGTTAGCTTACAGTCCCAGTTAATAATTCCTGGGTGTGACAGTGTTTAACCTACAAACTCCTTTGGAAATCCTCTAGCCTGCCTGAATAGGTTTTTCCGGCCACATGTGATTGTTCAGAGCCTCCCAACTGTGAGAGGCAGGAGATGTTCTAAACTGTCTAAACACAAATTCTTTTGAGTAGTTACAAGATTGATTAGAAATTGTATTGGTGAATGGTTTTTCACTTGTTGGGCCATTGTTTGCTGCTAAGTTTCCATATCCCTTACCTGCTGTGTCCCTGGCAGTGTATTGATTAATATAATTGGTGTAAGTAGTAGCTTTAATGTTTGTAACCTGGGACCCTTGAGTTAATTCTTTTTCTTGTTATAGCCCACCACACCTTTGCTCTGTAGGAATGCAACTTTATCTAATGCTTTTTTGGAGGGTGGCTCCTGACCAACCACCTTTAGAGAAAAATAAGTTTTCTGAAGAAAAGGTCTTAAAATGTTAACAGGCCTCCGGGCCAGAAGATGATGCAAATCACCTAAGCTTTTGCATATGATAAGTTTGCAGGAAGAAAGCCTGGTTTGCTGCAAGACTCTACCCCTTCCCCCATTATCCTCTATGCATAACTTAAGGTATAAAAACTACTTTGAAAAATAAAGTGCGGGCCTTGTTCACCGAAACTTGTTCTCACCATGTCGTTCTTTCTCTTACCTTCTGGCTGAATTATTCAGCCTCTTTTCGCCACTGAATTTCCTCACTGAGCTATCCTCATTCTATTACTCTTTATATCCTTAATTAACATTTAATTAAGCAGTGGTTTCCTGATCTTCGCCTACGCCGTCTCTCCTTCGAATACCCTGGATCAGCCGGGGCTGGTCCCCGGCACCCTACCATGGCTCGAGAGCAATGACGCGCTCGCCCTCACCACTCGCATGGAGACCCGACTTCCCTGGCGCCCCACGAGAGGCTCACTGACCTCGCCGTCGTACCTCGTGAGAAAGCGCACACTGGGGCCGCCGCTCGAGAACAACCCCAAGACTCCCCCGTCATCGCGAGATGAGGGCCTTCGTCTCCTGCATGGCCTAGAGACCAATCTCGCGACCTCTCTCCAAAAGCCTCAGGAGGCTTGACTCCCTTTAGTCCACCCAGTGAGCTCCAAGAGATACCCGTCGCGACTCGAGAGCAGAGCGGGGTTCTTTGCTTCCACTCGAGATGGATGCCTGTCTCCCCGGGTGTGTCTGGAATGCAACCCCGAGATCCCTGTCGCCCCTGGAGAGGAACACTGGCTTCTGGACACAAGCCTAGATGAGGTCTATTGGCCCTGCAGTCACTCGAGAGCAATCCCCAGCTTTCCTTCGCAACTCGAATGGAAGATTGGACTTCCCTGGGCCTACACAAGAAGCATCCTGAATTCCCCGTCGTAATTCGAGAATCCTGCTACACCTCGAGAAAAACCACGTGGTTCCCCCGTCATCGCAAGATGTAGCCCTGTGCCGCTACAGCGTCTCAGGAGAAGTCCCACTTTAGGAATTGGAGTTCGAAACGGTACTTGTCACCCTTGATGCGACCCACAAAGTGCCCCGACATCCCGGTCTCCCTCGAGAGGAACACCGAAGTTTTCTGGCAACACTTCCTCTGAGCCTCTTCTACCCTCCTGATCTGGACAGGAGGGTCGACTCCCCTGCTTTGTCTGGAAGGGGTTCCCGGCCTTCCGGTCGCACCTCAGGATGAGGCCGGTCTCACGACGACATTCCAGACGTGGCCTCGTGGGTGGTTCCACATTCCGAAGGACCCCGATTTCCCGGTCCCCTCTTGATAAGAACCCGATGCCCGGACACCTCTTCGAACTCCACCCTGTGAATGAAGTCAACACGAAGGGGCAGTGACTCGCCCGTGCATCGTCGGGAAAAGACCCCCAGGTTCCAAATACCGCTCGACAAGTGGCCTGTCTCCCCGGGAACACCTCGAGAGGCAAGCGGAGTTCCATGCCTCAACCCAAGACGAGGCCTGACTCTCCTGTCCCAAGTCTGCAGGGACCTTGCGGTCGGAGTCTGAAGTCAGAGGAACCCTGAGGTTCCTGCCTCAAATGGAGATGAGGCCCTCTTCCAATGCACCAAACCCAGTGGAGTGCCGAGAGGCCCCTCCCACCTCCAGTTTCCCTGACTTCTTCGAGCCACCATGAGAAGCCCCCTGAGGTCACCTGCACAAGTCGAGGGACCCCAGGGTGTCCTGCCTCAACCCGAGAAAGACCTCGAGAGACCTTCTTCAACACGTCTCGAGGCCAGATTCCCCTACTGCCGTGAGCCGGCATATTGCATATTGAGTGCATATTGCATATTGCATATTGAGTGCAGCACTTTCCACAGCATCATCTTTCAGGATCTGGAATAGCTCCACTGGAATTCTATCACTGCTGGGAGCCAGTGAGGAACTCCGCCCATGACAAAGGTCATGAGGAAGGAGGCTCGGCATACGCAAAGGCGGGATCGAGCTTCAGGAGTCCCCCTGGAAATTCTCGAGCATATACCCCCAAAACCAGAGTCTGCCTACTTTCTGCTTGTGCTTGCACCTAAACCTCTGACTTTACGGGGGGCTCTGCCCCACTACCTCTCTCTGAAAAAAGAGTTAGCTTACAGTCCCAGTTAATAATTCCTGGGTGTGACAGTGTTTAACCTACAAACTCCTTTGGAAATCCTCTAGCCTGCCTGAATAGGTTTTTCCGGCCACATGTGATTGTTCAGAGCCTCCCAACTGTGAGAGGCAGGAGATGTTCTAAACTGTCTAAACACAAATTCTTTTGAGTAGTTACAAGATTGATTAGAAATTGTATTGGTGAATGGTTTTTCACTTGTTGGGCCATTGTTTGCTGCTAAGTTTCCATATCCCTTACCTGCTGTGTCCCTGGCAGTGTATTGATTAATATAATTGGTGTAAGTAGTAGCTTTAATGTTTGTAACCTGGGACCCTTGAGTTAACTCTTTTTCTTGTTATAGCCCACCACACCTTTGCTCTGTAGGAATGCAACTTTATCTAATGCTTTTTGGAGGGTGGCTCCTGACCAACCACCTTTAGAGAAAAATAAGTTTTCTGAAGAAAAGGTCTTAAAATGTTAACAGGCCTCCGGGCCAGAAGATGATGCAAATCACCTAAGCTTTTGCATATGATAAGTTTGCAGGAAGAAAGCCTGGTTTGCTGCAAGACTCTACCCCTTCCCCCATTATCCTCTATGCATAACTTAAGGTATAAAAACTACTTTGAAAAATAAAGTGCGGGCCTTGTTCACCGAAACTTGGTCTCACCATGTCGTTCTTTCTCTTACCTTCTGGCTGAATTATTCAGCCTCTTTTCGCCACTGAATTTCCTCACTGAGCTATCCTCATTCTATTACTCTTTATATCCTTAATTAACATTTAATTAAGCAGTGGTTTCCTGATCTTCGCCTACGCCGTCTCTCCTTCGAATACCCTGGATCAGCCGGGGCTGGTCCCCGGCACCCTACCATGGCTCGAGAGCAATGACGCGCTCGCCCTCGCCACTCGCATGGAGACCCGACTTCCCTGGCGCCCCACGAGAGGCTCACTGACCTCGCCGTCGTACCTCGTGAGAAAGCGCACACTGGGGCCGCCGCTCGAGAACAACCCCAAGACTCCCCCGTCATCGCGAGATGAGGGCCTTCGTCTCCTGCATGGCCTAGAGACCAATCTCGCGACCTCTCTCCAAAAGCCTCAGGAGGCTTGACTCCCTTTAGTCCACCCAGTGAGCTCCAAGAGATACCCGTCGCGACTCGAGAGCAGAGCGGGGTTCTTTGCTTCCACTCGAGATGGATGCCTGTCTCCCCGGGTGTGTCTGGAATGCAACCCCGAGATCCCTGTCGCCCCTGGAGAGGAACACTGGCTTCTGGACACAAGCCTAGATGAGGTCTATTGGCCCTGCAGTCACTCGAGAGAAATCCCCAGCTTTCCTTCGCAACTCGAATGGAAGATTGGACTTCCCTGGGCCTACACAAGAAGCATCCTGAATTCCCCGTCGTAATTCGAGAATCCTGCTACACCTCGAGAAAAACCACGTGGTTCCCCCGTCATCGCAAGATGTAGCCCTGTGCCGCTACAGCGTCTCAGGAGAAGTCCCACTTTAGGAATTGGAGTTCGAAACGGTACTTGTCACCCTTGATGCGACCCACAAAGTGCCCCGACATCCCGGTCTCCCTCGAGAGGAACACCGAAGTTTTCCGGCAACACTTCCTCTGAGCCCCTTCTACCCTCCTGATCTGGACAGGAGGGTCGACTCCCCTGCTTTGTCTGGAAGGGGTTCCCGGCCTTCCGGTCGCACCTCAGGATGAGGCCGGTCTCACGACGACATTCCAGACGTGGCCTCGTGGGTGGTTCCACATTCCGAAGGACCCCGATTTCCCGGTCCCCTCTTGATAAGAACCCGATGCCCGGACACCTCTTCGAACTCCACCCTGTGAATGAAGTCAACACGAAGGGGCAGTGACTCGCCCGTGCATCGTCGGGAAAAGACCCCCAGGTTCCAAATACCGCTCGACAAGTGGCCTGTCTCCCCGGGAACACCTCGAGAGGCAAGCGGAGTTCCATGCCTCAACCCAAGACGAGGCCTGACTCTCCTGTCCCAAGTCTGCAGGGACCTTGCGGTCGGAGTCTGAAGTCAGAGGAACCCTGAGGTTCCTGCCTCAACTGGAGATGAGGCCCTCTTCCAATGCACCAAACCCAGTGGAGTGCCGAGAGGCCCCTCCCACCTCCAGTTTCCCTGACTTCTCAGAGCCACCATGAGAAGCCCCCTGAGGTCACCTGCACAAGTCGAGGGACCCCAGGGTGTCCTGCCTCAACCCGAGAAAGACCTCGAGAGACCTTCTTCAACACGTCTCGAGGCCAGATTCCCCTACTGCCGTGAGCCGGCATATTGCATATTGAGTGCATATTGCATATTGCATATTGAGTGCAGCACTTTCCACAGCATCATCTTTCAGGATCTGGAATAGCTCCACTGGAATTCTATCACTGCTGGGAGCCAGTGAGGAACTCCGCCCATGACAAAGGTCATGAGGAAGGAGGCTCGGCATACGCAAAGGCGGGATCGAGCTTCAGGAGTCCCCCTGGAAATTCTCGAGCATATACCCCCAAAACCAGAGTCTGCCTACTTTCTGCTTGTGCTTGCACCTAAACCTCTGACTTTACGGGGGGCTCTGCCCCACTACCTCTCTCTGAAAAAAGAGTTAGCTTACAGTCCCAGTTAATAATTCCTGGGTGTGACAGTGTTTAACCTACAAACTCCTTTGGAAATCCTCTAGCCTGCCTGAATAGGTTTTTCCGGCCACATGTGATTGTTCAGAGCCTCCCAACTGTGAGAGGCAGGAGATGTTCTAAACTGTCTAAACACAAATTCTTTTGAGTAGTTACAAGATTGATTAGAAATTGTATTGGTGAATGGTTTTTCACTTGTTGGGCCATTGTTTGCTGCTAAGTTTCCATATCCCTTACCTGCTGTGTCCCTGGCAGTGTATTGATTAATATAATTGGTGTAAGTAGTAGCTTTAATGTTTGTAACCTGGGACCCTTGAGTTAATTCTTTTTCTTGTTATAGCCCACCACACCTTTGCTCTGTAGGAATGCAACTTTATCTAATGCTTTTTTGGAGGGTGGCTCCTGACCAACCACCTTTAGAGAAAAATAAGTTTTCTGAAGAAAAGGTCTTAAAATGTTAACAGGCCTCCGGGCCAGAAGATGATGCAAATCACCTAAGCTTTTGCATATGATAAGTTTGCAGGAAGAAAGCCTGGTTTGCTGCAAGACTCTACCCCTTCCCCCATTATCCTCTATGCATAACTTAAGGTATAAAAACTACTTTGAAAAATAAAGTGCGGGCCTTGTTCACCGAAACTTGGTCTCACCATGTCGTTCTTTCTCTTACCTTCTGGCTGAATTATTCAGCCTCTTTTCGCCACTGAATTTCCTCACTGAGCTATCCTCATTCTATTACTCTTTATATCCTTAATTAACATTTAATTAAGCAGTGGTTTCCTGATCTTCGCCTACGCCGTCTCTCCTTCGAATACCCTGGATCAGCCGGGGCTGGTCCCCGGCACCCTACCATGGCTCGAGAGCAATGACGCGCTCGCCCTCGCCACTCGCATGGAGACCCGACTTCCCTGGCGCCCCACGAGAGGCTCACTGACCTCGCCGTCGTACCTCGTGAGAAAGCGCACACTGGGGCCGCCGCTCGAGAACAACCCCAAGACTCCCCCGTCATCGCGAGATGAGGGCCTTCGTCTCCTGCATGGCCTAGAGACCAATCTCGCGACCTCTCTCCAAAAGCCTCAGGAGGCTTGACTCCCTTTAGTCCACCCAGTGAGCTCCAAGAGATACCCGTCGCGACTCGAGAGCAGAGCGGGGTTCTTTGCTTCCACTCGAGATGGATGCCTGTCTCCCCGGGTGTGTCTGGAATGCAACCCCGAGATCCCTGTCGCCCCTGGAGAGGAACACTGGCTTCTGGACACAAGCCTAGATGAGGTCTATTGGCCCTGCAGTCACTCGAGAGAAATCCCCAGCTTTCCTTCGCAACTCGAATGGAAGATTGGACTTCCCTGGGCCTACACAAGAAGCATCCTGAATTCCCCGTCGTAATTCGAGAATCCTGCTACACCTCGAGAAAAACCACGTGGTTCCCCCGTCATCGCAAGATGTAGCCCTGTGCCGCTACAGCGTCTCAGGAGAAGTCCCACTTTAGGAATTGGAGTTCGAAACGGTACTTGTCACCCTTGATGCGACCCACAAAGTGCCCCGACATCCCGGTCTCCCTCGAGAGGAACACCGAAGTTTTCCGGCAACACTTCCTCTGAGCCCCTTCTACCCTCCTGATCTGGACAGGAGGGTCGACTCCCCTGCTTTGTCTGGAAGGGGTTCCCGGCCTTCCGGTCGCACCTCAGGATGAGGCCGGTCTCACGACGACATTCCAGACGTGGCCTCGTGGGTGGTTCCACATTCCGAAGGACCCCGATTTCCCGGTCCCCTCTTGATAAGAACCCGATGCCCGGACACCTCTTCGAACTCCACCCTGTGAATGAAGTCAACACGAAGGGGCAGTGACTCGCCCGTGCATCGTCGGGAAAAGACCCCCAGGTTCCAAATACCGCTCGACAAGTGGCCTGTCTCCCCGGGAACACCTCGAGAGGCAAGCGGAGTTCCATGCCTCAACCCAAGACGAGGCCTGACTCTCCTGTCCCAAGTCTGCAGGGACCTTGCGGTCGGAGTCTGAAGTCAGAGGAACCCTGAGGTTCCTGCCTCAACTGGAGATGAGGCCCTCTTCCAATGCACCAAACCCAGTGGAGTGCCGAGAGGCCCCTCCCACCTCCAGTTTCCCTGACTTCTCAGAGCCACCATGAGAAGCCCCCTGAGGTCACCTGCACAAGTCGAGGGACCCCAGGGTGTCCTGCCTCAACCCGAGAAAGACCTCGAGAGACCTTCTTCAACACGTCTCGAGGCCAGATTCCCCTACTGCCGTGAGCCGGCATATTGCATATTGAGTGCATATTGCATATTGCATATTGAGTGCAGCACTTTCCACAGCATCATCTTTCAGGATCTGGAATAGCTCCACTGGAATTCTATCACTGCTGGGAGCCAGTGAGGAACTCCGCCCATGACAAAGGTCATGAGGAAGGAGGCTCGGCATACGCAAAGGCGGGATCGAGCTTCAGGAGTCCCCCTGGAAATTCTCGAGCATATACCCCCAAAACCAGAGTCTGCCTACTTTCTGCTTGTGCTTGCACCTAAACCTCTGACTTTACGGGGGGCTCTGCCCCACTACCTCTCTCTGAAAAAAGAGTTAGCTTACAGTCCCAGTTAATAATTCCTGGGTGTGACAGTGTTTAACCTACAAACTCCTTTGGAAATCCTCTAGCCTGCCTGAATAGGTTTTTCCGGCCACATGTGATTGTTCAGAGCCTCCCAACTGTGAGAGGCAGGAGATGTTCTAAACTGTCTAAACACAAATTCTTTTGAGTAGTTACAAGATTGATTAGAAATTGTATTGGTGAATGGTTTTTCACTTGTTGGGCCATTGTTTGCTGCTAAGTTTCCATATCCCTTACCTGCTGTGTCCCTGGCAGTGTATTGATTAATATAATTGGTGTAAGTAGTAGCTTTAATGTTTGTAACCTGGGACCCTTGAGTTAACTCTTTTTCTTGTTATAGCCCACCACACCTTTGCTCTGTAGGAATGCAACTTTATCTAATGCTTTTTTGGAGGGTGGCTCCTGACCAACCACCTTTAGAGAAAAATAAGTTTTCTGAAGAAAAGGTCTTAAAATGTTAACAGGCCTCCGGGCCAGAAGATGATGCAAATCACCTAAGCTTTTGCATATGATAAGTTTGCAGGAAGAAAGCCTGGTTTGCTGCAAGACTCTACCCCTTCCCCCATTATCCTCTATGCATAACTTAAGGTATAAAAACTACTTTGAAAAATAAAGTGCGGGCCTTGTTCACCGAAACTTGGTCTCACCATGTCGTTCTTTCTCTTACCTTCTGGCTGAATTATTCAGCCTCTTTTCGCCACTGAATTTCCTCACTGAGCTATCCTCATTCTATTACTCTTTATATCCTTAATTAACATTTAATTAAGCAGTGGTTTCCTGATCTTCGCCTACGCCGTCTCTCCTTCGAATACCCTGGATCAGCCGGGGCTGGTCCCCGGCACCCTACCATGGCTCGAGAGCAATGACGCGCTCGCCCTCGCCACTCGCATGGAGACCCGACTTCCCTGGCGCCCCACGAGAGGCTCACTGACCTCGCCGTCGTACCTCGTGAGAAAGCGCACACTGGGGCCGCCGCTCGAGAACAACCCCAAGACTCCCCCGTCATCGCGAGATGAGGGCCTTCGTCTCCTGCATGGCCTAGAGACCAATCTCGCGACCTCTCTCCAAAAGCCTCAGGAGGCTTGACTCCCTTTAGTCCACCCAGTGAGCTCCAAGAGATACCCGTCGCGACTCGAGAGCAGAGCGGGGTTCTTTGCTTCCACTCGAGATGGATGCCTGTCTCCCCGGGTGTGTCTGGAATGCAACCCCGAGATCCCTGTCGCCCCTGGAGAGGAACACTGGCTTCTGGACACAAGCCTAGATGAGGTCTATTGGCCCTGCAGTCACTCGAGAGAAATCCCCAGCTTTCCTTCGCAACTCGAATGGAAGATTGGACTTCCCTGGGCCTACACAAGAAGCATCCTGAATTCCCCGTCGTAATTCGAGAATCCTGCTACACCTCGAGAAAAACCACGTGGTTCCCCCGTCATCGCAAGATGTAGCCCTGTGCCGCTACAGCGTCTCAGGAGAAGTCCCACTTTAGGAATTGGAGTTCGAAACGGTACTTGTCACCCTTGATGCGACCCACAAAGTGCCCCGACATCCCGGTCTCCCTCGAGAGGAACACCGAAGTTTTCCGGCAACACTTCCTCTGAGCCCCTTCTACCCTCCTGATCTGGACAGGAGGGTCGACTCCCCTGCTTTGTCTGGAAGGGGTTCCCGGCCTTCCGGTCGCACCTCAGGATGAGGCCGGTCTCACGACGACATTCCAGACGTGGCCTCGTGGGTGGTTCCACATTCCGAAGGACCCCGATTTCCCGGTCCCCTCTTGATAAGAACCCGATGCCCGGACACCTCTTCGAACTCCACCCTGTGAATGAAGTCAACACGAAGGGGCAGTGACTCGCCCGTGCATCGTCGGGAAAAGACCCCCAGGTTCCAAATACCGCTCGACAAGTGGCCTGTCTCCCCGGGAACACCTCGAGAGGCAAGCGGAGTTCCATGCCTCAACCCAAGACGAGGCCTGACTCTCCTGTCCCAAGTCTGCAGGGACCTTGCGGTCGGAGTCTGAAGTCAGAGGAACCCTGAGGTTCCTGCCTCAACTGGAGATGAGGCCCTCTTCCAATGCACCAAACCCAGTGGAGTGCCGAGAGGCCCCTCCCACCTCCAGTTTCCCTGACTTCTCAGAGCCACCATGAGAAGCCCCCTGAGGTCACCTGCACAAGTCGAGGGACCCCAGGGTGTCCTGCCTCAACCCGAGAAAGACCTCGAGAGACCTTCTTCAACACGTCTCGAGGCCAGATTCCCCTACTGCCGTGAGCCGGCATATTGCATATTGAGTGCATATTGCATATTGCATATTGAGTGCAGCACTTTCCACAGCATCATCTTTCAGGATCTGGAATAGCTCCACTGGAATTCTATCACTGCTGGGAGCCAGTGAGGAACTCCGCCCATGACAAAGGTCATGAGGAAGGAGGCTCGGCATACGCAAAGGCGGGATCGAGCTTCAGGAGTCCCCCTGGAAATTCTCGAGCATATACCCCCAAAACCAGAGTCTGCCTACTTTCTGCTTGTGCTTGCACCTAAACCTCTGACTTTACGGGGGGCTCTGCCCCACTACCTCTCTCTGAAAAAGAGTTAGCTTACAGTCCCAGTTAATAATTCCTGGGTGTGACAGTGTTTAACCTACAAACTCCTTTGGAAATCCTCTAGCCTGCCTGAATAGGTTTTTCCGGCCACATGTGATTGTTCAGAGCCTCCCAACTGTGAGAGGCAGGAGATGTTCTAAACTGTCTAAACACAAATTCTTTTGAGTAGTTACAAGATTGATTAGAAATTGTATTGGTGAATGGTTTTTCACTTGTTGGGCCATTGTTTGCTGCTAAGTTTCCATATCCCTTACCTGCTGTGTCCCTGGCAGTGTATTGATTAATATAATTGGTGTAAGTAGTAGCTTTAATGTTTGTAACCTGGGACCCTTGAGTTAATTCTTTTTCTTGTTATAGCCCACCACACCTTTGCTCTGTAGGAATGCAACTTTATCTAATGCTTTTTTGGAGGGTGGCTCCTGACCAACCACCTTTAGAGAAAAATAAGTTTTCTGAAGAAAAGGTCTTAAAATGTTAACAGGCCTCCGGGCCAGAAGATGATGCAAATCACCTAAGCTTTTGCATATGATAAGTTTGCAGGAAGAAAGCCTGGTTTGCTGCAAGACTCTACCCCTTCCCCCATTATCCTCTATGCATAACTTAAGGTATAAAAACTACTTTGAAAAATAAAGTGCGGGCCTTGTTCACCGAAACTTGGTCTCACCATGTCGTTCTTTCTCTTACCTTCTGGCTGAATTATTCAGCCTCTTTTCGCCACTGAATTTCCTCACTGAGCTATCCTCATTCTATTACTCTTTATATCCTTAATTAACATTTAATTAAGCAGTGGTTTCCTGATCTTCGCCTACGCCGTCTCTCCTTCGAATACCCTGGATCAGCCGGGGCTGGTCCCCGGCACCCTACCATGGCTCGAGAGCAATGACGCGCTCGCCCTCGCCACTCGCATGGAGACCCGACTTCCCTGGCGCCCCACGAGAGGCTCACTGACCTCGCCGTCGTACCTCGTGAGAAAGCGCACACTGGGGCCGCCGCTCGAGAACAACCCCAAGACTCCCCCGTCATCGCGAGATGAGGGCCTTCGTCTCCTGCATGGCCTAGAGACCAATCTCGCGACCTCTCTCCAAAAGCCTCAGGAGGCTTGACTCCCTTTAGTCCACCCAGTGAGCTCCAAGAGATACCCGTCGCGACTCGAGAGCAGAGCGGGGTTCTTTGCTTCCACTCGAGATGGATGCCTGTCTCCCCGGGTGTGTCTGGAATGCAACCCCGAGATCCCTGTCGCCCCTGGAGAGGAACACTGGCTTCTGGACACAAGCCTAGATGAGGTCTATTGGCCCTGCAGTCACTCGAGAGCAATCCCCAGCTTTCCTTCGCAACTCGAATGGAAGATTGGACTTCCCTGGGCCTACACAAGAAGCATCCTGAATTCCCCGTCGTAATTCGAGAATCCTGCTACACCTCGAGAAAAACCACGTGGTTCCCCCGTCATCGCAAGATGTAGCCCTGTGCCGCTACAGCGTCTCAGGAGAAGTCCCACTTTAGGAATTGGAGTTCGAAACGGTACTTGGCACCCTTGATGCGACCCACAAAGTGCCCCGACATCCCGGTCTCCCTCGAGAGGAACACCGAAGTTTTCTGGCAACACTTCCTCTGAGCCTCTTCTACCCTCCTGATCTGGACAGGAGGGTCGACTCCCCTGCTTTGTCTGGAAGGGGTTCCCGGCCTTCCGGTCGCACCTCAGGATGAGGCCGGTCTCACGACGACATTCCAGACGTGGCCTCGTGGGTGGTTCCACATTCCGAAGGACCCCGATTTCCCGGTCCCCTCTTGATAAGAACCCGATGCCCGGACACCTCTTCGAACTCCACCCTGTGAATGAAGTCAACACGAAGGGGCAGTGACTCGCCCGTGCATCGTCGGGAAAAGACCCCCAGGTTCCAAATACCGCTCGACAAGTGGCCTGTCTCCCCGGGAACACCTCGAGAGGCAAGCGGAGTTCCATGCCTCAACCCAAGACGAGGCCTGACTCTCCTGTCCCAAGTCTGCAGGGACCTTGCGGTCGGAGTCTGAAGTCAGAGGAACCCTGAGGTTCCTGCCTCAACTGGAGATGAGGCCCTCTTCCAATGCACCAAACCCAGTGGAGTGCCGAGAGGCCCCTCCCACCTCCAGTTT
The DNA here is from genome assembly GCF_032452875.1 of Bos javanicus. NCBI lineage: Eukaryota > Metazoa > Chordata > Mammalia > Artiodactyla > Bovidae > Bos > Bos javanicus. Next base: position 502,787 of record NW_026893691.1, on the reverse strand, counting down.
CCCTGACTTCTCAGAGCCACCATGAGAAGCCCCCTGAGGTCACCTGCACAAGTCGAGGGACCCCAGGGTGTCCTGCCTCAACCCGAGAAAGACCTCGAGAGACCTTCTTCAACACGTCTCGAGGCCAGATTCCCCTACTATGACTTGAGAGTAAAGACGCGCTCCCCCTCGCCATTCGCATGGAGACCCGACTTCCTTGCCGCCCCACGAGAGGCTCACTGACCTCGCCGTCGTACCTCGCGAGAAACCGCACACTGGGGCCGCCGCTCGAGAACAACCCCGAGCCTCCCCCGTCATCGCGACTTGAGGGCCTTCGTCTCCTGTATGGCCTAGAGACCAGTCTCTCGACCTCTCTCCAAACGCCTCAGGAGGCTTGACTCCCTTTAGTCCACCCAGTGAGCTCCAAGAGATACCCGTCGCGACTCAAGAGCAGAGCGGGGTTCTTTGCTCCCACTCGAGATGGATGCCTGTCTCCCCGGGTGCGTCTGGAATGCAACCCCGAGATCCCTTTCGCCCCTGGAGAGGAACATTGGCTTCTGGACACAAGCCTAGATGAGTTCTATTGGCCCTGAAGTCACTCGAGAGCAATCCCCAGCTTTCCTTCGCAACTCGAATGGAAGATTGGACTTCCCTGGGCCAACACAAGAGGCATCCTGAATTCCCCGTCGTAACTCGAGAATCCCGCTGCAACTCGAGAAAATCCACGTGGCTCCCCCGTCATCGCAAGATGAAGCCCTTTCCCGCTACAGCGTCTCAGGAGAAGTCCCACGTTAGGTATTGGAGGTCGAAACGGTACTTGGCACCCTTGATGCGACCCACAAAGTGCCCCGACATCCCGGTCTCCCTCAAGAGGAACACCGAGGTTTTCCCGCACCACTTCCTCTGAGCCCCTTCTACCCTCCTGATCTGGACAGGAGGGTCGACTCCCCTGCTTTGTCTGGAAGGGGTTCCCGGCCTTCCGGTCGCACCTCAGGATGAGGCCGGTCTCACGACGACATTCCAGACGTGGCCTCGTGGGTGGTTCCACATTCCGAAGGACCCCGATTTCCCGGTCCCCTCTTGATAAGAACCCGATGCCCGGACACCTCTTCGAACTCCACCCTGTGAATGAAGTCAACACGAAGGGGCAGTGACTCGCCCGTGCATCGTCGGGAAAAGACCCCCAGGTTCCAAATACCGCTCGACAAGTGGCCTGTCTCCCCGGGAACACCTCGAGAGGCAAGCGGAGTTCCATGCCTCAACCCAAGACGAGGCCTGACTCTCCTGTCCCAAGTCTGCAGGGACCTTGCGGCCGGAGTCTGAAGTCAGAGGAACCCTGAGGTTCCTGCCTCAACTGGAGATGAGGCCCTCTTCCAATGCACCAAACCCAGTGGAGTGCCGAGAGGCCCCTCCCACCTCCAGTTTCCCTGACTTCTCAGAGCCACCATGAGAAGCCCCCTGAGGTCACCTGCACAAGTCGAGGGACCCCAGGGTGTCCTGCCTCAACCCGAGAAAGACCTCGAGAGACCTTCTTCAACACGTCTCGAGGCCAGATTCCCCTACTGCCGTGAGCCGGCATATTGCATATTGAGTGCATATTGCATATTGCATATTGAGTGCAGCACTTTCCACAGCATCATCTTTCAGGATCTGGAATAGCTCCACTGGAATTCTATCACTGCTGGGAGCCAGTGAGGAACTCCGCCCATGACAAAGGTCATGAGGAAGGAGGCTCGGCATACGCAAAGGCGGGATCGAGCTTCAGGAGTCCCCCTGGAAATTCTCGAGCATATACCCCCCAAACCAGAGTCTGCCTACTTTCTGCTTGTGCTTGCACCTAAACCTCTGACTTTACGGGGGGCTCTGCCCCACTACCTCTCTCTGAAAAAGAGTTAGCTTACAGTTCCAGTTAATAATTCCTGGGTGTGACAGTGTTTAACCTACAAACTCCTTTGGAAATCCTCTAGCCTGCCTGAATAGGTTTTTCCGGCCACATGTGATTGTTCAGAGCCTCCCAACTGTGAGAGGCAGGAGATGTTCTAAACTGTCTAAACACAAATTCTTTTGAGTAGTTACAAGATTGATTAGAAATTGTATTGGTGAATGGTTTTTCACTTGTTGGGCCATTGTTTGCTGCTAAGTTTCCATATCCCTTACCTGCTGTGTCCCTGGCAGTGTATTGATTAATATAATTGGTGTAAGTAGTAGCTTTAATGTTTGTAACCTGGGACCCTTGAGTTAATTCTTTTTCTTGTTATAGCCCACCACACCTTTGCTCTGTAGGAATGCAACTTTATCTAATGCTTTTTTGGAGGGTGGCTCCTGACCAACCACCTTTAGAGAAAAATAAGTTTTCTGAAGAAAAGGTCTTAAAATGTTAACAGGCCTCCGGGCCAGAAGATGATGCAAATCACCTAAGCTTTTGCATATGATAAGTTTGCAGGAAGAAAGCCTGGTTTGCTGCAAGACTCTACCCCTTCCCCCATTATCCTCTATGCATAACTTAAGGTATAAAAACTACTTTGAAAAATAAAGTGCGGGCCTTGTTCACCGAAACTTGGTCTCACCATGTCGTTCTTTCTCTTACCTTCTGGCTGAATTATTCAGCCTCTTTTCGCCACTGAATTTCCTCACTGAGCTATCCTCATTCTATTACTCTTTATATCCTTAATTAACATTTAATTAAGCAGTGGTTTCCTGATCTTCGCCTACGCCGTCTCTCCTTCGAATACCCTGGATCAGCCGGGGCTGGTCCCCGGCACCCTACCATGGCTCGAGAGCAATGACGCGCTCGCCCTCGCCACTCGCATGGAGACCCGACTTCCCTGGCGCCCCACGAGAGGCTCACTGACCTCGCCGTCGTACCTCGTGAGAAAGCGCACACTGGGGCCGCCGCTCGAGAACAACCCCAAGACTCCCCCGTCATCGCGAGATGAGGGCCTTCGTCTCCTGCATGGCCTAGAGACCAATCTCGCGACCTCTCTCCAAAAGCCTCAGGAGGCTTGACTCCCTTTAGTCCACCCAGTGAGCTCCAAGAGATACCCGTCGCGACTCGAGAGCAGAGCGGGGTTCTTTGCTTCCACTCGAGATGGATGCCTGTCTCCCCGGGTGTGTCTGGAATGCAACCCCGAGATCCCTGTCGCCCCTGGAGAGGAACACTGGCTTCTGGACACAAGCCTAGATGAGGTCTATTGGCCCTGCAGTCACTCGAGAGAAATCCCCAGCTTTCCTTCGCAACTCGAATGGAAGATTGGACTTCCCTGGGCCTACACAAGAAGCATCCTGAATTCCCCGTCGTAATTCGAGAATCCTGCTACACCTCGAGAAAAACCACGTGGTTCCCCCGTCATCGCAAGATGTAGCCCTGTGCCGCTACAGCGTCTCAGGAGAAGTCCCACGTTAGGAATTGGAGTTCGAAACGGTACTTGGCACCCTTGATGCGACCCACAAAGTGCCCCGACATCCCGGTCTCCCTCGAGAGGAACACCGAAGTTTTCTGGCAACACTTCCTCTGAGCCTCTTCTACCCTCCTGATCTGGACAGGAGGGTCGACTCCCCTGCTTTGTCTGGAAGGGGTTCCCGGCCTTCCGGTCGCACCTCAGGATGAGGCCGGTCTCACGACGACATTCCAGACGTGGCCTCGTGGGTGGTTCCACATTCCGAAGGACCCCGATTTCCCGGTCCCCTCTTGATAAGAACCCGATGCCCGGACACCTCTTCGAACTCCACCCTGTGAATGAAGTCAACACGAAGGGGCAGTGACTCGCCCGTGCATCGTCGGGAAAAGACCCCCAGGTTCCAAATACCGCTCGACAAGTGGCCTGTCTCCCCGGGAACACCTCGAGAGGCAAGCGGAGTTCCATGCCTCAACCCAAGACGAGGCCTGACTCTCCTGTCCCAAGTCTGCAGGGACCTTGCGGTCGGAGTCTGAAGTCAGAGGAACCCTGAGGTTCCTGCCTCAACTGGAGATGAGGCCCTCTTCCAATGCACCAAACCCAGTGGAGTGCCGAGAGGCCCCTCCCACCTCCAGTTTCCCTGACTTCTCAGAGCCACCATGAGAAGCCCCCTGAGGTCACCTGCACAAGTCGAGGGACCCCAGGGTGTCCTGCCTCAACCCGAGAAAGACCTCGAGAGACCTTCTTCAACACGTCTCGAGGCCAGATTCCCCTACTATGACTTGAGAGTAAAGACGCGCTCCCCCTCGCCATTCGCATGGAGACCCGACTTCCTTGCCGCCCCACGAGAGGCTCACTGACCTCGCCGTCGTACCTCGCGAGAAACCGCACACTGGGGCCGCCGCTCGAGAACAACCCCGAGCCTCCCCCGTCATCGCGACTTGAGGGCCTTCGTCTCCTGTATGGCCTAGAGACCAGTCTCTCGACCTCTCTCCAAACGCCTCAGGAGGCTTGACTCCCTTTAGTCCACCCAGTGAGCTCCAAGAGATACCCGTCGCGACTCAAGAGCAGAGCGGGGTTCTTTGCTCCCACTCGAGATGGATGCCTGTCTCCCCGGGTGCGTCTGGAATGCAACCCCGAGATCCCTTTCGCCCCTGGAGAGGAACATTGGCTTCTGGACACAAGCCTAGATGAGTTCTATTGGCCCTGCAGTCACTCGAGAGCAATCCCCAGCTTTCCTTCGCAACTCGAATGGAAGATTGGACTTCCCTGGGCCAACACAAGAGGCATCCTGAATTCCCCGTCGTAACTCGAGAATCCCGCTGCAACTCGAGAAAATCCACGTGGCTCCCCCGTCATCGCAAGATGAAGCCCTTTCCCGCTACAGTGTCTCAGGAGAAGTCCCACGTTAGGTATTGGAGGTCGAAACGGTACTTGGCACGCTTGATGCGACCCACAAAGTGCCCCGACATCCCGGTCTCCCTCAAGAGGAACACCGAGGTTTTCCCGCACCACTTCCTCTGAGCCCCTTCTACCCTCCTGATCTGGACAGGAGGGTCGACTCCCCTGCTTTGTCTGGAAGGGGTTCCCGGCCTTCCGGTCGCACCTCAGGATGAGGCCGGTCTCACGACGACATTCCAGACGTGGCCTCGTGGGTGGTTCCACATTCCGAAGGACCCCGATTTCCCGGTCCCCTCTTGATAAGAACCCGATGCCCGGACACCTCTTCGAACTCCACCCTGTGAATGAAGTCAACACGAAGGGGCAGTGACTCGCCCGTGCATCGTCGGGAAAAGACCCCCAGGTTCCAAATACCGCTCGACAAGTGGCCTGTCTCCCCGGGAACACCTCGAGAGGCAAGCGGAGTTCCATGCCTCAACCCAAGACGAGGCCTGACTCTCCTGTCCCAAGTCTGCAGGGACCTTGCGGTCGGAGTCTGAAGTCAGAGGAACCCTGAGGTTCCTGCCTCAACTGGAGATGAGGCCCTCTTCCAATGCACCAAACCCAGTGGAGTGCCGAGAGGCCCCTCCCACCTCCAGTTTCCCTGACTTCTCAGAGCCACCATGAGAAGCCCCCTGAGGTCACCTGCACAAGTCGAGGGACCCCAGGGTGTCCTGCCTCAACCCGAGAAAGACCTCGAGAGACCTTCTTCAACACGTCTCGAGGCCAGATTCCCCTACTGCCGTGAGCCGGCATATTGCATATTGAGTGCATATTGCATATTGCATATTGAGTGCAGCACTTTCCACAGCATCATCTTTCAGGATCTGGAATAGCTCCACTGGAATTCTATCACTGCTGGGAGCCAGTGAGGAACTCCGCCCATGACAAAGGTCATGAGGAAGGAGGCTCGGCATACGCAAAGGCGGGATCGAGCTTCAGGAGTCCCCCTGGAAATTCTCGAGCATATACCCCCAAACCAGAGTCTGCCTACTTTCTGCTTGTGCTTGCACCTAAACCTCTGACTTTACGGGGGGCTCTGCCCCACTACCTCTCTCTGAAAAAAGAGTTAGCTTACAGTTCCAGTTAATAATTCCTGGGTGTGACAGTGTTTAACCTACAAACTCCTTTGGAAATCCTCTAGCCTGCCTGAATAGGTTTTTCCGGCCACATGTGATTGTTCAGAGCCTCCCAACTGTGAGAGGCAGGAGATGTTCTAAACTGTCTAAACACAAATTCTTTTGAGTAGTTACAAGATTGATTAGAAATTGTATTGGTGAATGGTTTTTCACTTGTTGGGCCATTGTTTGCTGCTAAGTTTCCATATCCCTTACCTGCTGTGTCCCTGGCAGTGTATTGATTAATATAATTGGTGTAAGTAGTAGCTTTAATGTTTGTAACCTGGGACCCTTGAGTTAATTCTTTTTCTTGTTATAGCCCACCACACCTTTGCTCTGTAGGAATGCAACTTTATCTAATGCTTTTTTGGAGGGTGGCTCCTGACCAACCACCTTTAGAGAAAAATAAGTTTTCTGAAGAAAAGGTCTTAAAATGTTAACAGGCCTCCGGGCCAGAAGATGATGCAAATCACCTAAGCTTTTGCATATGATAAGTTTGCAGGAAGAAAGCCTGGTTTGCTGCAAGACTCTACCCCTTCCCCCATTATCCTCTATGCATAACTTAAGGTATAAAAACTACTTTGAAAAATAAAGTGCGGGCCTTGTTCACCGAAACTTGGTCTCACCATGTCGTTCTTTCTCTTACCTTCTGGCTGAATTATTCAGCCTCTTTTCGCCACTGAATTTCCTCACTGAGCTATCCTCATTCTATTACTCTTTATATCCTTAATTAACATTTAATTAAGCAGTGGTTTCCTGATCTTCGCCTACGCCGTCTCTCCTTCGAATACCCTGGATCAGCCGGGGCTGGTCCCCGGCACCCTACCATGGCTCGAGAGCAATGACGCGCTCGCCCTCGCCACTCGCATGGAGACCCGACTTCCCTGGCGCCCCACGAGAGGCTCACTGACCTCGCCGTCGTACCTCGTGAGAAAGCGCACACTGGGGCCGCCGCTCGAGAACAACCCCAAGACTCCCCCGTCATCGCGAGATGAGGGCCTTCGTCTCCTGCATGGCCTAGAGACCAATCTCGCGACCTCTCTCCAAAAGCCTCAGGAGGCTTGACTCCCTTTAGTCCACCCAGTGAGCTCCAAGAGATACCCGTCGCGACTCGAGAGCAGAGCGGGGTTCTTTGCTTCCACTCGAGATGGATGCCTGTCTCCCCGGGTGTGTCTGGAATGCAACCCCGAGATCCCTGTCGCCCCTGGAGAGGAACACTGGCTTCTGGACACAAGCCTAGATGAGGTCTATTGGCCCTGCAGTCACTCGAGAGAAATCCCCAGCTTTCCTTCGCAACTCGAATGGAAGATTGGACTTCCCTGGGCCTACACAAGAAGCATCCTGAATTCCCCGTCGTAATTCGAGAATCCTGCTACACCTCGAGAAAAACCACGTGGTTCCCCCGTCATCGCAAGATGTAGCCCTGTGCCGCTACAGCGTCTCAGGAGAAGTCCCACTTTAGGAATTGGAGTTCGAAACGGTACTTGGCACCCTTGATGCGACCCACAAAGTGCCCCGACATCCCGGTCTCCCTCGAGAGGAACACCGAAGTTTTCTGGCAACACTTCCTCTGAGCCTCTTCTACCCTCCTGATCTGGACAGGAGGGTCGACTCCCCTGCTTTGTCTGGAAGGGGTTCCCGGCCTTCCGGTCGCACCTCAGGATGAGGCCGGTCTCACGACGACATTCCAGACGTGGCCTCGTGGGTGGTTCCACATTCCGAAGGACCCCGATTTCCCGGTCCCCTCTTGATAAGAACCCGATGCCCGGACACCTCTTCGAACTCCACCCTGTGAATGAAGTCAACACGAAGGGGCAGTGACTCGCCCGTGCATCGTCGGGAAAAGACCCCCAGGTTCCAAATACCGCTCGACAAGTGGCCTGTCTCCCCGGGAACACCTCGAGAGGCAAGCGGAGTTCCATGCCTCAACCCAAGACGAGGCCTGACTCTCCTGTCCCAAGTCTGCAGGGACCTTGCGGTCGGAGTCTGAAGTCAGAGGAACCCTGAGGTTCCTGCCTCAACTGGAGATGAGGCCCTCTTCCAATGCACCAAACCCAGTGGAGTGCCGAGAGGCCCCTCCCACCTCCAGTTTCCCTGACTTCTCAGAGCCACCATGAGAAGCCCCCTGAGGTCACCTGCACAAGTCGAGGGACCCCAGGGTGTCCTGCCTCAACCCGAGAAAGACCTCGAGAGACCTTCTTCAACACGTCTCGAGGCCAGATTCCCCTACTATGACTTGAGAGTAAAGACGCGCTCCCCCTCGCCATTCGCATGGAGACCCGACTTCCTTGCCGCCCCACGAGAGGCTCACTGACCTCGCCGTCGTACCTCGCGAGAAACCGCACACTGGGGCCGCCGCTCGAGAACAACCCCGAGCCTCCCCCGTCATCGCGACTTGAGGGCCTTCGTCTCCTGTATGGCCTAGAGACCAGTCTCTCGACCTCTCTCCAAACGCCTCAGGAGGCTTGACTCCCTTTAGTCCACCCAGTGAGCTCCAAGAGATACCCGTCGCGACTCAAGAGCAGAGCGGGGTTCTTTGCTCCCACTCGAGATGGATGCCTGTCTCCCCGGGTGCGTCTGGAATGCAACCCCGAGATCCCTTTCGCCCCTGGAGAGGAACATTGGCTTCTGGACACAAGCCTAGATGAGTTCTATTGGCCCTGCAGTCACTCGAGAGAAATCCCCAGCTTTCCTTCGCAACTCGAATGGAAGATTGGACTTCCCTGGGCCTACACAAGAAGCATCCTGAATTCCCCGTCGTAATTCGAGAATCCTGCTACACCTCGAGAAAAACCACGTGGTTCCCCCGTCATCGCAAGATGTAGCCCTGTGCCGCTACAGCGTCTCAGGAGAAGTCCCACTTTAGGAATTGGAGGTCGAAACGGTACTTGGCACCCTTGATGCGACCCACAAAGTGCCCCGACATCCCGGTCTCCCTCGAGAGGAACACCGAAGTTTTCTGGCAACACTTCCTCTGAGCCCCTTCTACCCTCTTGATCTGGACAGGAGGGTCGACTCCCCTGCTTTGTCTGGAAGGGGTTCCCGACCTTCCGGTCGCACCTCAGGATGAGGCCGGTCTCACGACGACATTCCAGACGTGGCCTCGTGGGTGGTTCCACATTCCGAAGGACCCCGATTTCCCGGTCCCCTCTTGATAAGAACCCGATGCCCGGACACCTCTTCGAACTCCACTCTGTGAATGAAGTCAACACGAAGGGGCAGTGACTCGCCCGTGCATCGTCGGGAAAAGACCCCCAGGTTCCAAATACCGCTCGACAAGTGGCCTGTCTCCCCGGGAACACCTCGAGAGGCAAGCGGAGTTCCATGCCTCAACCCAAGACGAGGCCTGACTCTCCTGTCCCAAGTCTGCAGGGACCTTGCGGTCGGAGTCTGAAGTCAGAGGAACCCTGAGGTTCCTGCCTCAACTGGAGATGAGGCCCTCTTCCAATGCACCAAACCCAGTGGAGTGCCGAGAGGCCCCTCCCACCTCCAGTTTCCCTGACTTCTCAGAGCCACCATGAGAAGCCCCCTGAGGTCACCTGCACAAGTCGAGGGACCCCAGGGTGTCCTGCCTCAACCCGAGAAAGACCTCGAGAGACCTTCTTCAACACGTCTCGAGGCCAGATTCCCCTACTATGACTTGAGAGCAAAGACGCGCTCCCCCTCGCCATTCGCATGGAGACCCGACTTCCTTGGCGCCCCACGAGAGGCTCACTGACCTCGCCGTCGTACCTCGCGAGAAACCGCACACTGGGGCCGCCGCTCGAGAACAACCCCGAGACTCCCCCGTCATCGCGAGTTGAGGGCCTTCGTCTCCTGTATGGCCTAGAGACCAGTCTCTCGACCTCTCTCCAAACGCCTCAGGAGGCTTGACTCCCTTTAGTCCACCCAGTGAGCTCCAAGAGATACCCGTCGCAACTCAAGAGCAGAGCGGGGTTCTTTGCTCCCACTCGAGATGGATGCCTGTCTCCCCGGGTGCGTCTGGAATGCAACCCCGAGATCCCTTTCGCCCCTGGAGAGGAACATTGGCTTCTGGACACAAGCCTAGATGAGTTCTATTGGCCCTGCAGTCACTCGAGAGCAATCCCCAGCTTTCCTTCGCAACTCGAATGGAAGATTGGACTTCCCTGGGCCAACACAAGAGGCATCCTGAATTCCCCGTCGTAACTCGAGAATCCCGCTGCAACTCGAGAAAATCCACGTGGCTCCCCCGTCATCGCAAGATGAAGCCCTTTCCCGCTACAGCGTCTCAGGAGAAGTCCCACGTTAGGTATTGGAGGTCGAAACGGTACTTGGCACCCTTGATGCGACCCACAAAGTGCCCCGACATCCCGGTCTCCCTCAAGAGGAACACCGAGGTTTTCCCGCAACACTTCCTCTGAGCCCCTTCTACCCTCCTGATCTGGACAGGAGGGTCGACTCCCCTGCTTTGTCTGGAAGGGGTTCCCGGCCTTCCGGTCGCACCTCAGGATGAGGCCGGTCTCACGACGACATTCCAGACGTGGCCTCGTGGGTGGTTCCACATTCCGAAGGACCCCGATTTCCCGGTCCCCTCTTGATAAGAACCCGATGCCCGGACACCTCTTCGAACTCCACCCTGTGAATGAAGTCAACACGAAGGGGCAGTGACTCGCCCGTGCATCGTCGGGAAAAGACCCCCAGGTTCCAAATACCGCTCGACAAGTGGCCTGTCTCCCCGGGAACACCTCGAGAGGCAAGCGGAGTTCCATGCCTCAACCCAAGACGAGGCCTGACTCTCCTGTCCCAAGTCTGCAGGGACCTTGCGGTCGGAGTCTGAAGTCAGAGGAACCCTGAGGTTCCTGCCTCAACTGGAGATGAGGCCCTCTTCCAATGCACCAAACCCAGTGGAGTGCCGAGAGGCCCCTCCCACCTCCAGTTTCCCTGACTTCTCAGAGCCACCATGAGAAGCCCCCTGAGGTCACCTGCACAAGTCGAGGGACCCCAGGGTGTCCTGCCTCAACCCGAGAAAGACCTCGAGAGACCTTCTTCAACACGTCTCGAGGCCAGATTCCCCTACTGCCGTGAGCCGGCATATTGCATATTGAGTGCATATTGCATATTGCATATTGAGTGCAGCACTTTCCACAGCATCATCTTTCAGGATCTGGAATAGCTCCACTGGAATTCTATCACTGCTGGGAGCCAGTGAGGAACTCCGCCCATGACAAAGGTCATGAGGAAGGAGGCTCGGCATACGCAAAGGCGGGATCGAGCTTCAGGAGTCCCCCTGGAAATTCTCGAGCATATACCCCCAAAACCAGAGTCTGCCTACTTTCTGCTTGTGCTTGCACCTAAACCTCTGACTTTACGGGGGGCTCTCCCCCACTACCTCTCTCTGAAAAAAGAGTTAGCTTACAGTTCCAGTTAATAATTCCTGGGTGTGACAGTGTTTAACCTACAAACTCCTTTGGAAATCCTCTAGCCTGCCTGAATAGGTTTTTCCGGCCACATGTGATTGTTCAGAGCCTCCCAACTGTGAGAGGCAGGAGATGTTCTAAACTGTCTAAACACAAATTCTTTTGAGTAGTTACAAGATTGATTAGAAATTGTATTGGTGAATGGTTTTTCACTTGTTGGGCCATTGTTTGCTGCTAAGTTTCCATATCCCTTACCTGCTGTGTCCCTGGCAGTGTATTGATTAATATAATTGGTGTAAGTAGTAGCTTTAATGTTTGTAACCTGGGACCCTTGAGTTAATTCTTTTTCTTGTTATAGCCCACCACACCTTTGCTCTGTAGGAATGCAACTTTATCTAATGCTTTTTTGGAGGGTGGCTCCTGACCAACCACCTTTAGAGAAAAATAAGGTTTCTGAAGAAAAGGTCTTAAAATGTTAACAGGCCTCCGGGCCAGAAGATGATGCAAATCACCTAAGCTTTTGCATATGATAAGTTTGCAGGAAGAAAGCCTGGTTTGCTGCAAGACTCTACCCCTTCCCCCATTATCCTCTATGCATAACTTAAGGTATAAAAACTACTTTGAAAAATAAAGTGCGGGCCTTGTTCACCGAAACTTGGTCTCACCATGTCGTTCTTTCTCTTACCTTCTGGCTGAATTATTCAGCCTCTTTTCGCCACTGAATTTCCTCACTGAGCTATCCTCATTCTATTACTCTTTATATCCTTAATTAACATTTAATTAAGCAGTGGTTTCCTGATCTTCGCCTACGCCGTCTCTCCTTCGAATACCCTGGATCAGCCGGGGCTGGTCCCCGGCACCCTACCATGGCTCGAGAGCAATGACGCGCTCGCCCTCGCCACTCGCATGGAGACCCGACTTCCCTGGCGCCCCACGAGAGGCTCACTGACCTCGCCGTCGTACCTCGTGAGAAAGCGCACACTGGGGCCGCCGCTCGAGAACAACCCCAAGACTCCCCCGTCATCGCGAGATGAGGGCCTTCGTCTCCTGCATGGCCTAGAGACCAATCTCGCGACCTCTCTCCAAAAGCCTCAGGAGGCTTGACTCCCTTTAGTCCACCCAGTGAGCTCCAAGAGATACCCGTCGCGACTCGAGAGCAGAGCGGGGTTCTTTGCTTCCACTCGAGATGGATGCCTGTCTCCCCGGGTGTGTCTGGAATGCAACCCCGAGATCCCTGTCGCCCCTGGAGAGGAACACTGGCTTCTGGACACAAGCCTAGATGAGGTCTATTGGCCCTGCAGTCACTCGAGAGAAATCCCCAGCTTTCCTTCGCAACTCGAATGGAAGATTGGACTTCCCTGGGCCTACACAAGAAGCATCCTGAATTCCCCGTCGTAATTCGAGAATCCTGCTACACCTCGAGAAAAACCACGTGGTTCCCCCGTCATCGCAAGATGTAGCCCTGTGCCGCTACAGCGTCTCAGGAGAAGTCCCACGTTAGGAATTGGAGTTCGAAACGGTACTTGGCACCCTTGATGCGACCCACAAAGTGCCCCGACATCCCGGTCTCCCTCGAGAGGAACACCGAAGTTTTCTGGCAACACTTCCTCTGAGCCTCTTCTACCCTCCTGATCTGGACAGGAGGGTCGACTCCCCTGCTTTGTCTGGAAGGGGTTCCCGGCCTTCCGGTCGCACCTCAGGATGAGGCCGGTCTCACGACGACATTCCAGACGTGGCCTCGTGGGTGGTTCCACATTCCGAAGGACCCCGATTTCCCGGTCCCCTCTTGATAAGAACCCGATGCCCGGACACCTCTTCGAACTCCACCCTGTGAATGAAGTCAACACGAAGGGGCAGTGACTCGCCCGTGCATCGTCGGGAAAAGACCCCCAGGTTCCAAATACCGCTCGACAAGTGGCCTGTCTCCCCGGGAACACCTCGAGAGGCAAGCGGAGTTCCATGCCTCAACCCAAGACGAGGCCTGACTCTCCTGTCCCAAGTCTGCAGGGACCTTGCGGTCGGAGTCTGAAGTCAGAGGAACCCTGAGGTTCCTGCCTCAACTGGAGATGAGGCCCTCTTCCAATGCACCAAACCCAGTGGAGTGCCGAGAGGCCCCTCCCACCTCCAGTTTCCCTGACTTCTCAGAGCCACCATGAGAAGCCCCCTGAGGTCACCTGCACAAGTCGAGGGACCCCAGGGTGTCCTGCCTCAACCCGAGAAAGACCTCGAGAGACCTTCTTCAACACGTCTCGAGGCCAGATTCCCCTACTATGACTTGAGAGTAAAGACGCGCTCCCCCTCGCCATTCGCATGGAGACCCGACTTCCTTGCCGCCCCACGAGAGGCTCACTGACCTCGCCGTCGTACCTCGCGAGAAACCGCACACTGGGGCCGCCGCTCGAGAACAACCCCGAGCCTCCCCCGTCATCGCGACTTGAGGGCCTTCGTCTCCTGTATGGCCTAGAGACCAGTCTCTCGACCTCTCTCCAAACGCCTCAGGAGGCTTGACTCCCTTTAGTCCACCCAGTGAGCTCCAAGAGATACCCGTCGCGACTCAAGAGCAGAGCGGGGTTCTTTGCTCCCACTCGAGATGGATGCCTGTCTCCCCGGGTGCGTCTGGAATGCAACCCCGAGATCCCTTTCGCCCCTGGAGAGGAACATTGGCTTCTGGACACAAGCCTAGATGAGTTCTATTGGCCCTGCAGTCACTCGAGAGCAATCCCCAGCTTTCCTTCGCAACTCGAATGGAAGATTGGACTTCCCTGGGCCAACACAAGAGGCATCCTGAATTCCCCGTCGTAACTCGAGAATCCCGCTGCAACTCGAGAAAATCCACGTGGCTCCCCCGTCATCGCAAGATGAAGCCCTTTCCCGCTACAGTGTCTCAGGAGAAGTCCCACGTTAGGTATTGGAGGTCGAAACGGTACTTGGCACCCTTGATGCGACCCACAAAGTGCCCCGACATCCCGGTCTCCCTCAAGAGGAACACCGAGGTTTTCCCGCACCACTTCCTCTGAGCCCCTTCTACCCTCCTGATCTGGACAGGAGGGTCGACTCCCCTGCTTTGTCTGGAAGGGGTTCCCGGCCTTCCGGTCGCACCTCAGGATGAGGCCGGTCTCACGACGACATTCCAGACGTGGCCTCGTGGGTGGTTCCACATTCCGAAGGACCCCGATTTCCCGGTCCCCTCTTGATAAGAACCCGATGCCCGGACACCTCTTCGAACTCCACCCTGTGAATGAAGTCAACACGAAGGGGCAGTGACTCGCCCGTGCATCGTCGGGAAAAGACCCCCAGGTTCCAAATACCGCTCGACAAGTGGCCTGTCTCCCCGGGAACACCTCGAGAGGCAAGCGGAGTTCCATGCCTCAACCCAAGACGAGGCCTGACTCTCCTGTCCCAAGTCTGCAGGGACCTTGCGGTCGGAGTCTGAAGTCAGAGGAACCCTGAGGTTCCTGCCTCAACTGGAGATGAGGCCCTCTTCCAATGCACCAAACCCAGTGGAGTGCCGAGAGGCCCCTCCCACCTCCAGTTTCCCTGACTTCTCAGAGCCACCATGAGAAGCCCCCTGAGGTCACCTGCACAAGTCGAGGGACCCCAGGGTGTCCTGCCTCAACCCGAGAAAGACCTCGAGAGACCTTCTTCAACACGTCTCGAGGCCAGATTCCCCTACTGCCGTGAGCCGGCATATTGCATATTGAGTGCATATTGCATATTGCATATTGAGTGCAGCACTTTCCACAGCATCATCTTTCAGGATCTGGAATAGCTCCACTGGAATTCTATCACTGCTGGGAGCCAGTGAGGAACTCCGCCCATGACAAAGGTCATGAGGAAGGAGGCTCGGCATACGCAAAGGCGGGATCGAGCTTCAGGAGTCCCCCTGGAAATTCTCGAGCATATACCCCCCAAACCAGAGTCTGCCTACTTTCTGCTTGTGCTTGCACCTAAACCTCTGACTTTACGGGGGGCTCTGCCCCACTACCTCTCTCTGAAAAAAGAGTTAGCTTACAGTTCCAGTTAATAATTCCTGGGTGTGACAGTGTTTAACCTACAAACTCCTTTGGAAATCCTCTAGCCTGCCTGAATAGGTTTTTCCGGCCACATGTGATTGTTCAGAGCCTCCCAACTGTGAGAGGCAGGAGATGTTCTAAACTGTCTAAACACAAATTCTTTTGAGTAGTTACAAGATTGATTAGAAATTGTATTGGTGAATGGTTTTTCACTTGTTGGGCCATTGTTTGCTGCTAAGTTTCCATATCCCTTACCTGCTGTGTCCCTGGCAGTGTATTGATTAATATAATTGGTGTAAGTAGTAGCTTTAATGTTTGTAACCTGGGACCCTTGAGTTAATTCTTTTTCTTGTTATAGCCCACCACACCTTTGCTCTGTAGGAATGCAACTTTATCTAATGCTTTTTTGGAGGGTGGCTCCTGACCAACCACCTTTAGAGAAAAATAAGTTTTCTGAAGAAAAGGTCTTAAAATGTTAACAGGCCTCCGGGCCAGAAGATGATGCAAATCACCTAAGCTTTTGCATATGATAAGTTTGCAGGAAGAAAGCCTGGTTTGCTGCAAGACTCTACCCCTTCCCCCATTATCCTCTATGCATAACTTAAGGTATAAAAACTACTTTGAAAAATAAAGTGCGGGCCTTGTTCACCGAAACTTGGTCTCACCATGTCGTTCTTTCTCTTACCTTCTGGCTGAATTATTCAGCCTCTTTTCGCCACTGAATTTCCTCACTGAGCTATCCTCATTCTATTACTCTTTATATCCTTAATTAACATTTAATTAAGCAGTGGTTTCCTGATCTTCGCCTACGCCGTCTCTCCTTCGAATACCCTGGATCAGCCGGGGCTGGTCCCCGGCACCCTACCATGGCTCGAGAGCAATGACGCGCTCGCCCTCGCCACTCGCATGGAGACCCGACTTCCCTGGCGCCCCACGAGAGGCTCACTGACCTCGCCGTCGTACCTCGTGAGAAAGCGCACACTGGGGCCGCCGCTCGAGAACAACCCCAAGACTCCCCCGTCATCGCGAGATGAGGGCCTTCGTCTCCTGCATGGCCTAGAGACCAATCTCGCGACCTCTCTCCAAAAGCCTCAGGAGGCTTGACTCCCTTTAGTCCACCCAGTGAGCTCCAAGAGATACCCGTCGCGACTCGAGAGCAGAGCGGGGTTCTTTGCTTCCACTCGAGATGGATGCCTGTCTCCCCGGGTGTGTCTGGAATGCAACCCCGAGATCCCTGTCGCCCCTGGAGAGGAACACTGGCTTCTGGACACAAGCCTAGATGAGGTCTATTGGCCCTGCAGTCACTCGAGAGCAATCCCCAGCTTTCCTTCGCAACTCGAATGGAAGATTGGACTTCCCTGGGCCTACACAAGAAGCATCCTGAATTCCCCGTCGTAATTCGAGAATCCTGCTACACCTCGAGAAAAACCACGTGGTTCCCCCGTCATCGCAAGATGTAGCCCTGTGCCGCTACAGCGTCTCAGGAGAAGTCCCACTTTAGGAATTGGAGTTCGAAACGGTACTTGTCACCCTTGATGCGACCCACAAAGTGCCCCGACATCCCGGTCTCCCTCGAGAGGAACACCGAAGTTTTCTGGCAACACTTCCTCTGAGCCTCTTCTACCCTCCTGATCTGGACAGGAGGGTCGACTCCCCTGCTTTGTCTGGAAGGGGTTCCCGGCCTTCCGGTCGCACCTCAGGATGAGGCCGGTCTCACGACGACATTCCAGACGTGGCCTCGTGGGTGGTTCCACATTCCGAAGGACCCCGATTTCCCGGTCCCCTCTTGATAAGAACCCGATGCCCGGACACCTCTTCGAACTCCACCCTGTGAATGAAGTCAACACGAAGGGGCAGTGACTCGCCCGTGCATCGTCGGGAAAAGACCCCCAGGTTCCAAATACCGCTCGACAAGTGGCCTGTCTCCCCGGGAACACCTCGAGAGGCAAGCGGAGTTCCATGCCTCAACCCAAGACGAGGCCTGACTCTCCTGTCCCAAGTCTGCAGGGACCTTGCGGCCGGAGTCTGAAGTCAGAGGAACCCTGAGGTTCCTGCCTCAACTGGAGATGAGGCCCTCTTCCAATGCACCAAACCCAGTGGAGTGCCGAGAGGCCCCTCCCACCTCCAGTTTCCCTGACTTCTCAGAGCCACCATGAGAAGCCCCCTGAGGTCACCTGCACAAGTCGAGGGACCCCAGGGTGTCCTGCCTCAACCCGAGAAAGACCTCGAGAGACCTTCTTCAACACGTCTCGAGGCCAGATTCCCCTACTGCCGTGAGCCGGCATATTGCATATTGAGTGCATATTGCATATTGCATATTGAGTGCAGCACTTTCCACAGCATCATCTTTCAGGATCTGGAATAGCTCCACTGGAATTCTATCACTGCTGGGAGCCAGTGAGGAACTCCGCCCATGACAAAGGTCATGAGGAAGGAGGCTCGGCATACGCAAAGGCGGGATCGAGCTTCAGGAGTCCCCCTGGAAATTCTCGAGCATATACCCCCAAAACCAGAGTCTGCCTACTTTCTGCTTGTGCTTGCACCTAAACCTCTGACTTTACGGGGGCTCTGCCCCACTACCTCTCTCTGAAAAAAGAGTTAGCTTACAGTCCCAGTTAATAATTCCTGGGTGTGACAGTGTTTAACCTACAAACTCCTTTGGAAATCCTCTAGCCTGCCTGAATAGGTTTTTCCGGCCACATGTGATTGTTCAGAGCCTCCCAACTGTGAGAGGCAGGAGATGTTCTAAACTGTCTAAACACAAATTCTTTTGAGTAGTTACAAGATTGATTAGAAATTGTATTGGTGAATGGTTTTTCACTTGTTGGGCCATTGTTTGCTGCTAAGTTTCCATATCCCTTACCTGCTGTGTCCCTGGCAGTGTATTGATTAATATAATTGGTGTAAGTAGTAGCTTTAATGTTTGTAACCTGGGACCCTTGAGTTAATTCTTTTTCTTGTTATAGCCCACCACACCTTTGCTCTGTAGGAATGCAACTTTATCTAATGCTTTTTGGAGGGTGGCTCCTGACCAACCACCTTTAGAGAAAAATAAGTTTTCTGAAGAAAAGGTCTTAAAATGTTAACAGGCCTCCGGGCCAGAAGATGATGCAAATCACCTAAGCTTTTGCATATGATAAGTTTGCAGGAAGAAAGCCTGGTTTGCTGCAAGACTCTACCCCTTCCCCCATTATCCTCTATGCATAACTTAAGGTATAAAAACTACTTTGAAAAATAAAGTGCGGGCCTTGTTCACCGAAACTTGGTCTCACCATGTCGTTCTTTCTCTTACCTTCTGGCTGAATTATTCAGCCTCTTTTCGCCACTGAATTTCCTCACTGAGCTATCCTCATTCTATTACTCTTTATATCCTTAATTAACATTTAATTAAGCAGTGGTTTCCTGATCTTCGCCTACGCCGTCTCTCCTTCGAATACCCTGGATCAGCCGGGGCTGGTCCCCGGCACCCTACCATGGCTCGAGAGCAATGACGCGCTCGCCCTCGCCACTCGCATGGAGACCCGACTTCCCTGGCGCCCCACGAGAGGCTCACTGACCTCGCCGTCGTACCTCGTGAGAAAGCGCACACTGGGGCCGCCGCTCGAGAACAACCCCAAGACTCCCCCGTCATCGCGAGATGAGGGCCTTCGTCTCCTGCATGGCCTAGAGACCAATCTCGCGACCTCTCTCCAAAAGCCTCAGGAGGCTTGACTCCCTTTAGTCCACCCAGTGAGCTCCAAGAGATACCCGTCACGACTCGAGAGCAGAGCGGGGTTCTTTGCTCCCACTCGAGATGGATGCCTGTCTCCCCGGGTGTGTCTGGAATGCAACCCCGAGATCCCTGTCGCCCCTGGAGAGGAACACTGGCTTCTGGACACAAGCCTAGATGAGGTCTATTGGCCCTGCAGTCACTCGAGAGAAATCCCCAGCTTTCCTTCGCAACTCGAATGGAAGATTGGACTTCCCTGGGCCTACACAAGAAGCATCCTGAATTCCCCGTCGTAATTCGAGAATCCTGCTACACCTCGAGAAAAACCACGTGGTTCCCCCGTCATCGCAAGATGTAGCCCTGTGCCGCTACAGCGTCTCAGGAGAAGTCCCACGTTAGGAATTGGAGGTCGAAACGGTACTTGGCACCCTTGATGCGACCCACAAAGTGCCCCGACATCCCGGTCTCCCTCGAGAGGAACACCGAAGTTTTCTGGCAACACTTCCTCTGAGCCTCTTCTACCCTCCTGATCTGGACAGGAGGGTCGACTCCCCTGCTTTGTCTGGAAGGGGTTCCCGGCCTTCCGGTCGCACCTCAGGATGAGGCCGGTCTCACGACGACATTCCAGACGTGGCCTCGTGGGTGGTTCCACATTCCGAAGGACCCCGATTTCCCGGTCCCCTCTTGATAAGAACCCGATGCCCGGACACCTCTTCGAACTCCACCCTGTGAATGAAGTCAACACGAAGGGGCAGTGACTCGCCCGTGCATCGTCGGGAAAAGACCCCCAGGTTCCAAATACCGCTCGACAAGTGGCCTGTCTCCCCGGGAACACCTCGAGAGGCAAGCGGAGTTCCATGCCTCAACCCAAGACGAGGCCTGACTCTCCTGTCCCAAGTCTGCAGGGACCTTGCGGTCGGAGTCTGAAGTCAGAGGAACCCTGAGGTTCCTGCCTCAACTGGAGATGAGGCCCTCTTCCAATGCACCAAACCCAGTGGAGTGCCGAGAGGCCCCTCCCACCTCCAGTTTCCCTGACTTCTCAGAGCCACCATGAGAAGCCCCCTGAGGTCACCTGCACAAGTCGAGGGACCCCAGGGTGTCCTGCCTCAACCCGAGAAAGACCTCGAGAGACCTTCTTCAACACGTCTCGAGGCCAGATTCCCCTACTATGACTTGAGAGTAAAGACGCGCTCCCCCTCGCCATTCGCATGGAGACCCGACTTCCTTGCCGCCCCACGAGAGGCTCACTGACCTCGCCGTCGTACCTCGCGAGAAACCGCACACTGGGGCCGCCGCTCGAGAACAACCCCGAGCCTCCCCCGTCATCGCGACTTGAGGGCCTTCGTCTCCTGTATGGCCTAGAGACCAGTCTCTCGACCTCTCTCCAAACGCCTCAGGAGGCTTGACTCCCTTTAGTCCACCCAGTGAGCTCCAAGAGATACCCGTCGCGACTCAAGAGCAGAGCGGGGTTCTTTGCTCCCACTCGAGATGGATGCCTGTCTCCCCGGGTGCGTCTGGAATGCAACCCCGAGATCCCTTTCGCCCCTGGAGAGGAACATTGGCTTCTGGACACAAGCCTAGATGAGTTCTATTGGCCCTGCAGTCACTCGAGAGCAATCCCCAGCTTTCCTTCGCAACTCGAATGGAAGATTGGACTTCCCTGGGCCAACACAAGAGGCATCCTGAATTCCCCGTCGTAACTCGAGAATCCCGCTGCAACTCGAGAAAATCCACGTGGCTCCCCCGTCATCGCAAGATGAAGCCCTTTCCCGCTACAGTGTCTCAGGAGAAGTCCCACGTTAGGTATTGGAGGTCGAAACGGTACTTGGCACCCTTGATGCGACCCACAAAGTGCCCCGACATCCCGGTCTCCCTCAAGAGGAACACCGAGGTTTTCCCGCACCACTTCCTCTGAGCCCCTTCTACCCTCCTGATCTGGACAGGAGGGTCGACTCCCCTGCTTTGTCTGGAAGGGGTTCCCGGCCTTCCGGTCGCACCTCAGGATGAGGCCGGTCTCACGACGACATTCCAGACGTGGCCTCGTGGGTGGTTCCACATTCCGAAGGACCCCGATTTCCCGGTCCCCTCTTGATAAGAACCCGATGCCCGGACACCTCTTCGAACTCCACCCTGTGAATGAAGTCAACACGAAGGGGCAGTGACTCGCCCGTGCATCGTCGGGAAAAGACCCCCAGGTTCCAAATACCGCTCGACAAGTGGCCTGTCTCCCCGGGAACACCTCGAGAGGCAAGCGGAGTTCCATGCCTCAACCCAAGACGAGGCCTGACTCTCCTGTCCCAAGTCTGCAGGGACCTTGCGGTCGGAGTCTGAAGTCAGAGGAACCCTGAGGTTCCTGCCTCAACTGGAGATGAGGCCCTCTTCCAATGCACCAAACCCAGTGGAGTGCCGAGAGGCCCCTCCCACCTCCAGTTTCCCTGACTTCTCAGAGCCACCATGAGAAGCCCCCTGAGGTCACCTGCACAAGTCGAGGGACCCCAGGGTGTCCTGCCTCAACCCGAGAAAGACCTCGAGAGACCTTCTTCAACACGTCTCGAGGCCAGATTCCCCTACTGCCGTGAGCCGGCATATTGCATATTGAGTGCATATTGCATATTGCATATTGAGTGCAGCACTTTCCACAGCATCATCATTCAGGATCTGGAATAGCTCCACTGGAATTCTATCACTGCTGGGAGCCAGTGAGGAACTCCGCCCATGACAAAGGTCATGAGGAAGGAGGCTCGGCATACGCAAAGGCGGGATCGAGCTTCAGGAGTCCCCCTGGAAATTCTCGAGCATATACCCCCAAAACCAGAGTCTGCCTACTTTCTGCTTGTGCTTGCACCTAAACCTCTGACTTTACGGGGGGCTCTCCCCCACTACCTCTCTCTGAAAAAAGAGTTAGCTTACAGTTCCAGTTAATAATTCCTGGGTGTGACAGTGTTTAACCTACAAACTCCTTTGGAAATCCTCTAGCCTGCCTGAATAGGTTTTTCCGGCCACATGTGATTGTTCAGAGCCTCCCAACTGTGAGAGGCAGGAGATGTTCTAAACTGTCTAAACACAAATTCTTTTGAGTAGTTACAAGATTGATTAGAAATTGTATTGGTGAATGGTTTTTCACTTGTTGGGCCATTGTTTGCTGCTAAGTTTCCATATCCCTTACCTGCTGTGTCCCTGGCAGTGTATTGATTAATATAATTGGTGTAAGTAGTAGCTTTAATGTTTGTAACCTGGGACCCTTGAGTTAATTCTTTTTCTTGTTATAGCCCACCACACCTTTGCTCTGTAGGAATGCAACTTTATCTAATGCTTTTTTGGAGGGTGGCTCCTGACCAACCACCTTTAGAGAAAAATAAGTTTTCTGAAGAAAAGGTCTTAAAATGTTAACAGGCCTCCGGGCCAGAAGATGATGCAAATCACCTAAGCTTTTGCATATGATAAGTTTGCAGGAAGAAAGCCTGGTTTGCTGCAAGACTCTACCCCTTCCCCCATTATCCTCTATGCATAACTTAAGGTATAAAAACTACTTTGAAAAATAAAGTGCGGGCCTTGTTCACCGAAACTTGGTCTCACCATGTCGTTCTTTCTCTTACCTTCTGGCTGAATTATTCAGCCTCTTTTCGCCACTGAATTTCCTCACTGAGCTATCCTCATTCTATTACTCTTTATATCCTTAATTAACATTTAATTAAGCAGTGGTTTCCTGATCTTCGCCTACGCCGTCTCTCCTTCGAATACCCTGGATCAGCCGGGGCTGGTCCCCGGCACCCTACCATGGCTCGAGAGCAATGACGCGCTCGCCCTCGCCACTCGCATGGAGACCCGACTTCCCTGGCGCCCCACGAGAGGCTCACTGACCTCGCCGTCGTACCTCGTGAGAAAGCGCACACTGGGGCCGCCGCTCGAGAACAACCCCAAGACTCCCCCGTCATCGCGAGATGAGGGCCTTCGTCTCCTGCATGGCCTAGAGACCAATCTCGCGACCTCTCTCCAAAAGCCTCAGGAGGCTTGACTCCCTTTAGTCCACCCAGTGAGCTCCAAGAGATACCCGTCGCGACTCGAGAGCAGAGCGGGGTTCTTTGCTTCCACTCGAGATGGATGCCTGTCTCCCCGGGTGTGTCTGGAATGCAACCCCGAGATCCCTGTCGCCCCTGGAGAGGAACACTGGCTTCTGGACACAAGCCTAGATGAGGTCTATTGGCCCTGCAGTCACTCGAGAGAAATCCCCAGCTTTCCTTCGCAACTCGAATGGAAGATTGGACTTCCCTGGGCCTACACAAGAAGCATCCTGAATTCCCCGTCGTAATTCGAGAATCCTGCTACACCTCGAGAAAAACCACGTGGTTCCCCCGTCATCGCAAGATGTAGCCCTGTGCCGCTACAGCGTCTCAGGAGAAGTCCCACTTTAGGAATTGGAGTTCGAAACGGTACTTGTCACCCTTGATGCGACCCACAAAGTGCCCCGACATCCCGGTCTCCCTCGAGAGGAACACCGAAGTTTTCTGGCAACACTTCCTCTGAGCCTCTTCTACCCTCCTGATCTGGACAGGAGGGTCGACTCCCCTGCTTTGTCTGGAAGGGGTTCCCGGCCTTCCGGTCGCACCTCAGGATGAGGCCGGTCTCACGACGACATTCCAGACGTGGCCTCGTGGGTGGTTCCACATTCCGAAGGACCCCGATTTCCCGGTCCCCTCTTGATAAGAACCCGATGCCCGGACACCTCTTCGAACTCCACCCTGTGAATGAAGTCAACACGAAGGGGCAGTGACTCGCCCGTGCATCGTCGGGAAAAGACCCCCAGGTTCCAAATACCGCTCGACAAGTGGCCTGTCTCCCCGGGAACACCTCGAGAGGCAAGCGGAGTTCCATGCCTCAACCCAAGACGAGGCCTGACTCTCCTGTCCCAAGTCTGCAGGGACCTTGCGGTCGGAGTCTGAAGTCAGAGGAACCCTGAGGTTCCTGCCTCAACTGGAGATGAGGCCCTCTTCCAATGCACCAAACCCAGTGGAGTGCCGAGAGGCCCCTCCCACCTCCAGTTTCCCTGACTTCTCAGAGCCACCATGAGAAGCCCCCTGAGGTCACCTGCACAAGTCGAGGGACCCCAGGGTGTCCTGCCTCAACCCGAGAAAGACCTCGAGAGACCTTCTTCAACACGTCTCGAGGCCAGATTCCCCTACTATGACTTGAGAGTAAAGACGCGCTCCCCCTCGCCATTCGCATGGAGACCCGACTTCCTTGCCGCCCCACGAGAGGCTCACTGACCTCGCCGTCGTACCTCGCGAGAAACCGCACACTGGGGCCGCCGCTCGAGAACAACCCCGAGCCTCCCCCGTCATCGCGACTTGAGGGCCTTCGTCTCCTGTATGGCCTAGAGACCAGTCTCTCGACCTCTCTCCAAACGCCTCAGGAGGCTTGACTCCCTTTAGTCCACCCAGTGAGCTCCAAGAGATACCCGTCGCGACTCAAGAGCAGAGCGGGGTTCTTTGCTCCCACTCGAGATGGATGCCTGTCTCCCCGGGTGCGTCTGGAATGCAACCCCGAGATCCCTTTCGCCCCTGGAGAGGAACATTGGCTTCTGGACACAAGCCTAGATGAGTTCTATTGGCCCTGCAGTCACTCGAGAGCAATCCCCAGCTTTCCTTCGCAACTCGAATGGAAGATTGGACTTCCTGGGCCAACACAAGAGGCATCCTGAATTCCCCGTCGTAACTCGAGAATCCCGCTGCAACTCGAGAAAATCCACGTGGCTCCCCCGTCATCGCAAGATGAAGCCCTTTCCCGCTACAGTGTCTCAGGAGAAGTCCCACGTTAGGTATTGGAGGTCGAAACGGTACTTGGCACCCTTGATGCGACCCACAAAGTGCCCCGACATCCCGGTCTCCCTCAAGAGGAACACCGAGGTTTTCCCGCACCACTTCCTCTGAGCCCCTTCTACCCTCCTGATCTGGACAGGAGGGTCGACTCCCCTGCTTTGTCTGGAAGGGGTTCCCGGCCTTCCGGTCGCACCTCAGGATGAGGCCGGTCTCACGACGACATTCCAGACGTGGCCTCGTGGGTGGTTCCACATTCCGAAGGACCCCGATTTCCCGGTCCCCTCTTGATAAGAACCCGATGCCCGGACACCTCTTCGAACTCCACCCTGTGAATGAAGTCAACACGAAGGGGCAGTGACTCGCCCGTGCATCGTCGGGAAAAGACCCCCAGGTTCCAAATACCGCTCGACAAGTGGCCTGTCTCCCCGGGAACACCTCGAGAGGCAAGCGGAGTTCCATGCCTCAACCCAAGACGAGGCCTGACTCTCCTGTCCCAAGTCTGCAGGGACCTTGCGGTCGGAGTCTGAAGTCAGAGGAACCCTGAGGTTCCTGCCTCAACTGGAGATGAGGCCCTCTTCCAATGCACCAAACCCAGTGGAGTGCCGAGAGGCCCCTCCCACCTCCAGTTTCCCTGACTTCTCAGAGCCACCATGAGAAGCCCCCTGAGGTCACCTGCACAAGTCGAGGGACCCCAGGGTGTCCTGCCTCAACCCGAGAAAGACCTCGAGAGACCTTCTTCAACACGTCTCGAGGCCAGATTCCCCTACTGCCGTGAGCCGGCATATTGCATATTGAGTGCATATTGCATATTGCATATTGAGTGCAGCACTTTCCACAGCATCATCTTTCAGGATCTGGAATAGCTCCACTGGAATTCTATCACTGCTGGGAGCCAGTGAGGAACTCCGCCCATGACAAAGGTCATGAGGAAGGAGGCTCGGCATACGCAAAGGCGGGATCGAGCTTCAGGAGTCCCCCTGGAAATTCTCGAGCATATACCCCCAAAACCAGAGTCTGCCTACTTTCTGCTTGTGCTTGCACCTAAACCTCTGACTTTACGGGGGGCTCTGCCCCACTACCTCTCTCTGAAAAAGAGTTAGCTTACAGTTCCAGTTAATAATTCCTGGGTGTGACAGTGTTTAACCTACAAACTCCTTTGGAAATCCTCTAGCCTGCCTGAATAGGTTTTTCCGGCCACATGTGATTGTTCAGAGCCTCCCAACTGTGAGAGGCAGGAGATGTTCTAAACTGTCTAAACACAAATTCTTTTGAGTAGTTACAAGATTGATTAGAAATTGTATTGGTGAATGGTTTTTCACTTGTTGGGCCATTGTTTGCTGCTAAGTTTCCATATCCCTTACCTGCTGTGTCCCTGGCAGTGTATTGATTAATATAATTGGTGTAAGTAGTAGCTTTAATGTTTGTAACCTGGGACCCTTGAGTTAATTCTTTTTCTTGTTATAGCCCACCACACCTTTGCTCTGTAGGAATGCAACTTTATCTAATGCTTTTTGGAGGGTGGCTCCTGACCAACCACCTTTAGAGAAAAATAAGTTTTCTGAAGAAAAGGTCTTAAAATGTTAACAGGCCTCCGGGCCAGAAGATGATGCAAATCACCTAAGCTTTTGCATATGATAAGTTTGCAGGAAGAAAGCCTGGTTTGCTGCAAGACTCTACCCCTTCCCCCATTATCCTCTATGCATAACTTAAGGTATAAAAACTACTTTGAAAAATAAAGTGCGGGCCTTGTTCACCGAAACTTGGTCTCACCATGTCGTTCTTTCTCTTACCTTCTGGCTGAATTATTCAGCCTCTTTTCGCCACTGAATTTCCTCACTGAGCTATCCTCATTCTATTACTCTTTATATACTTAATTAACATTTAATTAAGCAGTGGTTTCCTGATCTTCGCCTACGCCGTCTCTCCTTCGAATACCCTGGATCAGCCGGGGCTGGTCCCCGGCACCCTACCATGGCTCGAGAGCAATGACGCGCTCGCCCTCGCCACTCGCATGGAGACCCGACTTCCCTGGCGCCCCACGAGAGGCTCACTGACCTCGCCGTCGTACCTCGTGAGAAAGCGCACACTGGGGCCGCCGCTCGAGAACAACCCCAAGACTCCCCGTCATCGCGAGATGAGGGCCTTCGTCTCCTGCATGGCCTAGAGACCAATCTCGCGACCTCTCTCCAAAAGCCTCAGGAGGCTTGACTCCCTTTAGTCCACCCAGTGAGCTCCAAGAGATACCCGTCGCGACTCGAGAGCAGAGCGGGGTTCTTTGCTTCCACTCGAGATGGATGCCTGTCTCCCCGGGTGTGTCTGGAATGCAACCCCGAGATCCCTGTCGCCCCTGGAGAGGAACACTGGCTTCTGGACACAAGCCTAGATGAGGTCTATTGGCCCTGCAGTCACTCGAGAGAAATCCCCAGCTTTCCTTCGCAACTCGAATGGAAGATTGGACTTCCCTGGGCCTACACAAGAAGCATCCTGAATTCCCCGTCGTAATTCGAGAATCCTGCTACACCTCGAGAAAAACCACGTGGTTCCCCCGTCATCGCAAGATGTAGCCCTGTGCCGCTACAGCGTCTCAGGAGAAGTCCCACTTTAGGAATTGGAGTTCGAAACGGTACTTGTCACCCTTGATGCGACCCACAAAGTGCCCCGACATCCCGGTCTCCCTCGAGAGGAACACCGAAGTTTTCTGGCAACACTTCCTCTGAGCCTCTTCTACCCTCCTGATCTGGACAGGAGGGTCGACTCCCCTGCTTTGTCTGGAAGGGGTTCCCGGCCTTCCGGTCGCACCTCAGGATGAGGCCGGTCTCACGACGACATTCCAGACGTGGCCTCGTGGGTGGTTCCACATTCCGAAGGACCCCGATTTCCCGGTCCCCTCTTGATAAGAACCCGATGCCCGGACACCTCTTCGAACTCCACCCTGTGAATGAAGTCAACACGAAGGGGCAGTGACTCGCCCGTGCATCGTCGGGAAAAGACCCCCAGGTTCCAAATACCGCTCGACAAGTGGCCTGTCTCCCCGGGAACACCTCGAGAGGCAAGCGGAGTTCCATGCCTCAACCCAAGACGAGGCCTGACTCTCCTGTCCCAAGTCTGCAGGGACCTTGCGGTCGGAGTCTGAAGTCAGAGGAACCCTGAGGTTCCTGCCTCAACTGGAGATGAGGCCCTCTTCCAATGCACCAAACCCAGTGGAGTGCCGAGAGGCCCCTCCCACCTCCAGTTTCCCTGACTTCTCAGAGCCACCATGAGAAGCCCCCTGAGGTCACCTGCACAAGTCGAGGGACCCCAGGGTGTCCTGCCTCAACCCGAGAAAGACCTCGAGAGACCTTCTTCAACACGTCTCGAGGCCAGATTCCCCTACTATGACTTGAGAGTAAAGACGCGCTCCCCCTCGCCATTCGCATGGAGACCCGACTTCCTTGCCGCCCCACGAGAGGCTCACTGACCTCGCTGTCGTACCTCGCGAGAAACCGCACACTGGGGCCGCCGCTCGAGAACAACCCCGAGCCTCCCCCGTCATCGCGACTTGAGGGCCTTCGTCTCCTGTATGGCCTAGAGACCTGTCTCTCGACCTCTCTCCAAACGCCTCAGGAGGCTTGACTCCCTTTACTCCACCCAGTGAGCTCCAAGAGATACCCGTCGCGACTCAAGAGCAGAGCGGGGTTCTTTGCTCCCACTCGAGATGGATGCCTGTCTCCCCGGGTGCGTCTGGAATGCAACCCCGAGATCCCTTTCGCCCCTGGAGAGGAACATTGGCTTCTGGACACAAGCCTAGATGAGGTCTATTGGCCCTGCAGTCACTCGAGAGCAATCCCCAGCTTTCCTTCGCAACTCGAATGGAAGATTGGACTTCCCTGGGCCAACACAAGAGGCATCCTGAATTCCCCGTCGTAACTCGAGAATCCCGCTGCAACTCGAGAAAATCCACGTGGCTCCCCCGTCATCGCAAGATGAAGCCCTTTCCCGCTACAGTGTCTCAGGAGAAGTCCCACGTTAGGTATTGGAGGTCGAAACGGTACTTGGCACCCTTGATGCGACCCACAAAGTGCCCCGACATCCCGGTCTCCCTCAAGAGGAACACCGAGGTTTTCCCGCACCACTTCCTCTGAGCCCCTTCTACCCTCCTGATCTGGACAGGAGGGTCGACTCCCCTGCTTTGTCTGGAAGGGGTTCCCGGCCTTCCGGTCGCACCTCAGGATGAGGCCGGTCTCACGACGACATTCCAGACGTGGCCTCGTGGGTGGTTCCACATTCCGAAGGACCCCGATTTCCCGGTCCCCTCTTGATAAGAACCCGATGCCCGGACACCTCTTCGAACTCCACCCTGTGAATGAAGTCAACACGAAGGGGCAGTGACTCGCCCGTGCATCGTCGGGAAAAGACCCCCAGGTTCCAAATACCGCTCGACAAGTGGCCTGTCTCCCCGGGAACACCTCGAGAGGCAAGCGGAGTTCCATGCCTCAACCCAAGACGAGGCCTGACTCTCCTGTCCCAAGTCTGCAGGGACCTTGCGGTCGGAGTCTGAAGTCAGAGGAACCCTGAGGTTCCTGCCTCAACTGGAGATGAGGCCCTCTTCCAATGCACCAAACCCAGTGGAGTGCCGAGAGGCCCCTCCCACCTCCAGTTTCCCTGACTTCTCAGAGCCACCATGAGAAGCCCCCTGAGGTCACCTGCACAAGTCGAGGGACCCCAGGGTGTCCTGCCTCAACCCGAGAAAGACCTCGAGAGACCTTCTTCAACACGTCTCGAGGCCAGATTCCCCTACTGCCGTGAGCCGGCATATTGCATATTGAGTGCATATTGCATATTGCATATTGAGTGCAGCACTTTCCACAGCATCATCTTTCAGGATCTGGAATAGCTCCACTGGAATTCTATCACTGCTGGGAGCCAGTGAGGAACTCCGCCCATGACAAAGGTCATGAGGAAGGAGGCTCGGCATACGCAAAGGCGGGATCGAGCTTCAGGAGTCCCCCTGGAAATTCTCGAGCATATACCCCCAAAACCAGAGTCTGCCTACTTTCAGCTTGTGCTTGCACCTAAACCTCTGACTTTACGGGGGGCTCTCCCCACTACCTCTCTCTGAAAAAGAGTTAGCTTACAGTCCCAGTTAATAATTCCTGGGTGTGACAGTGTTTAACCTACAAACTCCTTTGGAAATCCTCTAGCCTGCCTGAATAGGTTTTTCCGGCCACATGTGATTGTTCAGAGCCTCCCAACTGTGAGAGGCAGGAGATGTTCTAAACTGTCTAAACACAAATTCTTTTGAGTAGTTACAAGATTGATTAGAAATTGTATTGGTGAATGGTTTTTCACTTGTTGGGCCATTGTTTGCTGCTAAGTTTCCATATCCCTTACCTGCTGTGTCCCTGGCAGTGTATTGATTAATATAATTGGTGTAAGTAGTAGCTTTAATGTTTGTAACCTGGGACCCTTGAGTTAATTCTTTTTCTTGTTATAGCCCACCACACCTTTGCTCTGTAGGAATGCAACTTTATCTAATGCTTTTTTGGAGGGTGGCTCCTGACCAACCACCTTTAGAGAAAAATAAGTTTTCTGAAGAAAAGGTCTTAAAATGTTAACAGGCCTCCGGGCCAGAAGATGATGCAAATCACCTAAGCTTTTGCATATGATAAGTTTGCAGGAAGAAAGCCTGGTTTGCTGCAAGACTCTACCCCTTCCCCCATTATCCTCTATGCATAACTTAAGGTATAAAAACTACTTTGAAAAATAAAGTGCGGGCCTTGTTCACCGAAACTTGGTCTCACCATGTCGTTCTTTCTCTTACCTTCTGGCTGAATTATTCAGCCTCTTTTCGCCACTGAATTTCCTCACTGAGCTATCCTCATTCTATTACTCTTTATATCCTTAATTAACATTTAATTAAGCAGTGGTTTCCTGATCTTCGCCTACGCCGTCTCTCCTTCGAATACCCTGGATCAGCCGGGGCTGGTCCCCGGCACGCTACCATGGCTCGAGAGCAATGACGCGCTCGCCCTCGCCACTCGCATGGAGACCCGACTTCCCTGGCGCCCCACGAGAGGCTCACTGACCTCGCCGTCGTACCTCGTGAGAAAGCGCACACTGGGGCCGCCGCTCGAGAACAACCCCA
Organism: Bos javanicus; assembly: GCF_032452875.1. Classification (NCBI taxonomy): domain Eukaryota; kingdom Metazoa; phylum Chordata; class Mammalia; order Artiodactyla; family Bovidae; genus Bos; species Bos javanicus. The sequence goes on along the minus strand of NW_026893691.1, from coordinate 471,815 downwards.
AGACTCCCCCGTCATCGCGAGATGAGGGCCTTCGTCTCCTGCATGGCCTAGAGACCAATCTCGCGACCTCTTTCCAAAACCCTCAGGAGGCTTGACTCCCATTAGTCCACCCAGTGAGCTCCAAGAGATACCCGTCGCGACTCGAGAGCAGAGCGGGGTTCTTTGCTTCCACTCGAGATGGATGCCTGTCTCCCCGGGTGTGTCTGGAATGCAACCCCGAGATCCCTGTCGCCCCTGGAGAGGAACACTGGCTTCTGGACACAAGCCTAGATGAGGTCTATTGGCCCTGCAGTCACTCGAGAGAAATCCCCAGCTTTCCTTCGCAACTCGAATGGAAGATTGGACTTCCCTGGGCCTACACAAGAAGCATCCTGAATTCCCCGTCGTAATCGAGAATCCTGCTACACCTCGAGAAAAACCACGTGGTTCCCCCGTCATCGCAAGATGTAGCCCTGTGCCGCTACAGCGTCTCAGGAGAAGTCCCACTTTAGGAATTGGAGTTCGAAACGGTACTTGTCACCCTTGATGCGACCCACAAAGTGCCCCGACATCCCGGTCTCCCTCGAGAGGAACACCGAAGTTTTCTCGGCAGCACTTCCTCTGAGCCTCTCTACCTCGCCTTCTACCCTCCTGAGAAACCGCACACTGGGGCCGCCGCTACCCCGAGCCTCCCCCGTCATGATGAGCCCCTTCTCTCCTGATCTGGACAGGACCTCTCTCCAAACGCCTCAGGAGGGTCGACTCCCCTGCTTTGTCTGGAAGGGGTTCCCGCCCTTCGCACTCAGGAGGGAGGCCGGTCTCACCTGCTTTGTCTGGAAGGGGTTCCCGGCCTTCCGGTCGCACCTCAGGATGAGCGGTCTCACGACGACATTCCAGACGTGGCCTCGTGGGTGGTTCCACATTCCGAAGGACCCCGATTTCCCGGTCCCCTCTTGATAAGAACCCGATGCCCGGACACCTCTTCGAACTCCACCCTGTGAATGAAGTCAACACGAAGGGGCAGTGACTCGCCCGTGCATCGTCGGGAAAGACCCCCAGGTTCCAAATACCGCTCGACAAGTGGCCTGTCTCCCCGGGAACACCTCGAGAGGCAAGCGGAATTCCATGCCTCAACCCAAGACGAGGCCTGACTCTCCTGTCCCAAGTCTGCAGGGACCTTGCGGTCGGAGTCTGAAGTCAGAGGAACCCTGAGGTTCCTGCCTCAACTGGAGATGAGGCCCTCTTCCAATGCACCAAACCCAGTGGAGTGCCGAGAGGCCCCTCCCACCTCCAGTTTCCCTGACTTCTCAGAGCCACCATGAGAAGCCCCCTGAGGTCACCTGCACAAGTCGAGGGACCCCAGGGTGTCCTGCCTCAACCCGAGAAAGACCTCGAGAGACCTTCTTCAACACGTCTCGAGGCCAGATTCCCCTACTGCCGTGAGCCGGCATATTGCATATTGAGTGCATATTGCATATTGCATATTGAGTGCAGCACTTTCCACAGCATCATCTTTCAGGATCTGGAATAGCTCCACTGGAATTCTATCACTGCTGGGAGCCAGTGAGGAACTCCGCCCATGACAAAGGTCATGAGGAAGGAGGCTCGGCATACGCAAAGGCGGGATCGAGCTTCAGGAGTCCCCCTGGAAATTCTCGAGCATATACCCCCAAAACCAGAGTCTGCCTACTTTCTGCTTGTGCTTGCACCTAAACCTCTGACTTTACGGGGGCTCTCCCCCACTACCTCTCTCTGAAAAAAGAGTTAGCTTACAGTCCCAGTTAATAATTCCTGGGTGTGACAGTGTTTAACCTACAAACTCCTTTGGAAATCCTCTAGCCTGCCTGAATAGGTTTTTCCGGCCACATGTGATTGTTCAGAGCCTCCCAACTGTGAGAGGCAGGAGATGTTCTAAACTGTCTAAACACAAATTCTTTTGAGTAGTTACAAGATTGATTAGAAATTGTATTGGTGAATGGTTTTTCACTTGTTGGGCCATTGTTTGCTGCTAAGTTTCCATATCCCTTACCTGCTGTGTCCCTGGCAGTGTATTGATTAATATAATTGGTGTAAGTAGTAGCTTTAATGTTTGTAACCTGGGACCCTTGAGTTAACTCTTTTTCTTGTTATAGCCCACCACACCTTTGCTCTGTAGGAATGCAACTTTATCTAATGCTTTTTTGGAGGGTGGCTCCTGACCAACCACCTTTAGAGAAAAATAAGTTTTCTGAAGAAAAGGTCTTAAAATGTTAACAGGCCTCCGGGCCAGAAGATGATGCAAATCACCTAAGCTTTTGCATATGATAAGTTTGCAGGAAGAAAGCCTGGTTTGCTGCAAGACTCTACCGCTTCCCCCATTATCCTCTATGCATAACTTAAGGTATAAAAACTACTTTGAAAAATAAAGTGCGGGCCTTGTTCACCGAAACTTGGTCTCACCATGTCGTTCTTTCTCTTACCTTCTGGCTGAATTATTCAGCCTCTTTTCGCCACTGAATTTCCTCACTGAGCTATCCTCATTCTATTACTCTTTATATCCTTAATTAACATTTAATTAAGCAGTGGTTTCCTGATCTTCGCCTACGCCGTCTCTCCTTCGAATACCCTGGATCAGCCGGGGCTGGTCCCCGGCACCCTACCATGGCTCGAGAGCAATGACGCGCTCGCCCTCGCCACTCGCATGGAGACCCGACTTCCCTGGCGCCCCACGAGAGGCTCACTGACCTCGCCGTCGTACCTCGTGAGAAAGCGCACACTGGGGCCGCCGCTCGAGAACAACCCCAAGACTCCCCCGTCATCGCGAGATGAGGGCCTTCGTCTCCTGCATGGCCTAGAGACCAATCTCGCGACCTCTTTCCAAAAGCCTCAGGAGGCTTGACTCCCTTTAGTCCACCCAGTGAGCTCCAAGAGATACCCGTCGCGACTCGAGAGCAGAGCGGGGTTCTTTGCTTCCACTCGAGATGGATGCCTGTCTCCCCGGGTGTGTCTGGAATGCAACCCCGAGATCCCTGTCGCCCCTGGAGAGGAACACTGGCTTCTGGACACAAGCCTAGATGAGGTCTATTGGCCCTGCAGTCACTCGAGAGCAATCCCCAGCTTTCCTTCGCAACTCGAATGGAAGATTGGACTTCCCTGGGCCTACACAAGAAGCATCCTGAATTCCCCGTCGTAATTCGAGAATCCTGCTACACCTCGAGAAAAACCACGTGGTTCCCCCGTCATCGCAAGATGTAGCCCTGTGCCGCTACAGCGTCTCAGGAGAAGTCCCACTTTAGGAATTGGAGTTCGAAACGGTACTTGTCACCCTTGATGCGACCCACAAAGTGCCCCGACATCCCGGTCTCCCTCGAGAGGAACACCGAAGTTTTCTGGCAACACTTCCTCTGAGCCTCTTCTACCCTCCTGATCTGGACAGGAGGGTCGACTCCCCTGCTTTGTCTGGAAGGGGTTCCCGGCCTTCCGGTCGCACCTCAGGATGAGGCCGGTCTCACGACGACATTCCAGACGTGGCCTCGTGGGTGGTTCCACATTCCGAAGGACCCCGATTTCCCGGTCCCCTCTTGATAAGAACCCGATGCCCGGACACCTCTTCGAACTCCACCCTGTGAATGAAGTCAACACGAAGGGGCAGTGACTCGCCCGTGCATCGTCGGGAAAAGACCCCCAGGTTCCAAATACCGCTCGACACGTGGCCTGTCTCCCCGGGAACACCTCGAGAGGCAAGCGGAGTTCCATGCCTCAACCCAAGACGAGGCCTGACTCTCCTGTCCCAAGTCTGCAGGGACCTTGCGGTCGGAGTCTGAAGTCAGAGGAAGCCTGAGGTTCCTGCCTCAACTGGAGATGAGGCCCTCTTCCAATGCACCAAACCCAGTGGAGTCCCGAGAGGCCCCTCCCACCTCCAGTTTCCCTGACTTCTCAGAGCCACCATGAGAAGCCCCCTGAGGTCACCTGCACAAGTCGAGGGACCCCAGGGTGTCCTGCCTCAACCCGAGAAAGACCTCGAGAGACCTTCTTCAACACGTCTCGAGGCCAGATTCCCCTACTATGACTTGAGAGTAAAGACGCGCTCCCCCTCGCCATTCGCATGGAGACCCGACTTCCTTGCCGCCCCACGAGAGGCTCACTGACCTCGCCGTCGTACCTCGCGAGAAACCGCACACTGGGGCCGCCGCTCGAGAACAACCCCGAGCCTCCCCCGTCATCGCGACTTGAGGGCCTTCGTCTCCTGTATGGCCTAGAGACCAGTCTCTCGACCTCTCTCCAAACGCCTCAGGAGGCTTGACTCCCTTTAGTCCACCCAGTGAGCTCCAAGAGATACCCGTCGCGACTCAAGAGCAGAGCGGGGTTCTTTGCTCCCACTCGAGATGGATGCCTGTCTCCCCGGGTGCGTCTGGAATGCAACCCCGATATCCCTTTCGCCCCTGGAGAGGAACATTGGCTTCTGGACACAAGCCTAGATGAGGTCTATTGGCCCTGCAGTCACTCGAGAGCAATCCCCAGCTTTCCTTCGCAACTCGAATGGAAGATTGGACTTCCCTGGGCCAACACAAGAGGCATCCTGAATTCCCCGTCGTAACTCGAGAATCCCGCTGCAACTCGAGAAAATCCACGTGGCTCCCCCGTCATCGCAAGATGAAGCCCTTTCCCGCTACAGTGTCTCAGGAGAAGTCCCACGTTAGGTATTGGAGGTCGAAACGGTACTTGGCACCCTTGATGCGACCCACAAAGTGCCCCGACATCCCGGTCTCCCTCGAGAGGAACACCGAGGTTTTCCCGCACCACTTCCTCTGAGCCCCTTCTACCCTCCTAATCTGGACAGGAGGGTCGACTCCCCTGCTTTGTCTGGAAGGGGTTCCCGGCCTTCCGGTCGCACCTCAGGATGAGGCCGGTCTCACGACGACATTCCAGACGTGGCCTCGTGGGTGGTTCCACATTCCGAAGGACCCCGATTTCCCGGTCCCCTCTTGATAAGAACCCGATGCCCGGACACCTCTTCGAACTCCACCCTGTGAATGAAGTCAACACGAAGGGGCAGTGACTCGCCCGTGCATCGTCGGGAAAAGACCCCCAGGTTCCAAATACCGCTCGACAAGTGGCCTGTCTCCCCGGGAACACCTCGAGAGGCAAGCGGAGTTCCATGCCTCAACCCAAGACGAGGCCTGACTCTCCTGTCCCAAGTCTGCAGGGACCTTGCGGTCGGAGTCTGAAGTCAGAGGAACCCTGAGGTTCCTGCCTCAGCTGGAGATGAGGCCCTCTTCCAATGCACCAAACCCAGTGGAGTGCCGAGAGGCCCCTCCCACCTCCAGTTTCCCTGACTTCTCAGAGCCACCATGAGAAGCCCCCTGAGGTCACCTGCACAAGTCGAGGGACCCCAGGGTGTCCTGCCTCAACCCGAGAAAGACCTCGAGAGACCTTCTTCAACACGTCTCGAGGCCAGATTCCCCTACTGCCGTGAGCCGGCATATTGCATATTGAGTGCATATTGCATATTGCATATTGAGTGCAGCACTTTCCACAGCATCATCTTTCAGGATCTGGAATAGCTCCACTGGAATTCTATCACTGCTGGGAGCCAGTGAGGAACTCCGCCCATGACAAAGGTCATGAGGAAGGAGGCTCGGCATACGCAAAGGCGGGATCGAGCTTCAGGAGTCCCCCTGGAAATTCTCGAGCATATACCCCCAAAACCAGAGTCTGCCTACTTTCTGCTTGTGCTTGCACCTAAACCTCTGACTTTACGGGGGCTCTCCCCCACTACCTCTCTCTGAAAAAGAGTTAGCTTACAGTCCCAGTTAATAATTCCTGGGTGTGACAGTGTTTAACCTACAAACTCCTTTGGAAATCCTCTAGCCTGCCTGAATAGGTTTTTCCGGCCACATGTGATTGTTCAGAGCCTCCCAACTGTGAGAGGCAGGAGATGTTCTAAACTGTCTAAACACAAATTCTTTTGAGTAGTTACAAGATTGATTAGAAATTGTATTGGTGAATGGTTTTTCACTTGTTGGGCCATTGTTTGCTGCTAAGTTTCCATATCCCTTACCTGCTGTGTCCCTGGCAGTGTATTGATTAATATAATTGGTGTAAGTAGTAGCTTTAATGTTTGTAACCTGGGACCCTTGAGTTAATTCTTTTTCTTGTTATAGCCCACCACACCTTTGCTCTGTAGGAATGCAACTTTATCTAATGCTTTTTGGAGGGTGGCTCCTGACCAACCACCTTTAGAGAAAAATAAGTTTTCTGAAGAAAAGGTCTTAAAATGTTAACAGGCCTCCGGGCCAGAAGATGATGCAAATCACCTAAGCTTTTGCATATGATAAGTTTGCAGGAAGAAAGCCTGGTTTGCTGCAAGACTCTACCCCTTCCCCCATTATCCTCTATGCATAACTTAAGGTATAAAAACTACTTTGAAAAATAAAGTGCGGGCCTTGTTCACCGAAACTTGGTCTCACCATGTCGTTCTTTCTCTTACCTTCTGGCTGAATTATTCAGCCTCTTTTCGCCACTGAATTTCCTCACTGAGCTATCCTCATTCTATTACTCTTTATATCCTTAATTAACATTTAATTAAGCAGTGGTTTCCTGATCTTCGCCTACGCCGTCTCTCCTTCGAATACCCTGGATCAGCCGGGGCTGGTCCCCGGCACCCTACCATGGCTCGAGAGCAATGACGCGCTCGCCCTCGCCACTCGCATGGAGACCCGACTTCCCTGGCGCCCCACGAGAGGCTCACTGACCTCGCCGTCGTACCTCGTGAGAAAGCGCACACTGGGGCCGCCGCTCGAGAACAACCCCAAGACTCCCCCGTCATCGCGAGATGAGGGCCTTCGTCTCCTGCATGGCCTAGAGACCAATCTCGCGACCTCTCTCCAAAAGCCTCAGGAGGCTTGACTCCCTTTAGTCCACCCAGTGAGCTCCAAGAGATACCCGTCGCGACTCGAGAGCAGAGCGGGGTTCTTTGCTTCCACTCGAGATGGATGCCTGTCTCCCCGGGTGTGTCTGGAATGCAACCCCGAGATCCCTGTCGCCCCTGGAGAGGAACACTGGCTTCTGGACACAAGCCTAGATGAGGTCTATTGGCCCTGCAGTCACTCGAGAGCAATCCCCAGCTTTCCTTCGCAACTCGAATGGAAGATTGGACTTCCCTGGGCCTACACAAGAAGCATCCTGAATTCCCCGTCGTAATTCGAGAATCCTGCTACACCTCGAGAAAAACCACGTGGTTCCCCCGTCATCGCAAGATGTAGCCCTGTGCCGCTACAGCGTCTCAGGAGAAGTCCCACTTTAGGAATTGGAGTTCGAAACGGTACTTGTCACCCTTGATGCGACCCACAAAGTGCCCCGACATCCCGGTCTCCCTCGAGAGGAACACCGAAGTTTTCTGGCAACACTTCCTCTGAGCCTCTTCTACCCTCCTGATCTGGACAGGAGGGTCGACTCCCCTGCTTTGTCTGGAAGGGGTTCCCGGCCTTCCGGTCGCACCTCAGGATGAGGCCGGTCTCACGACGACATTCCAGACGTGGCCTCGTGGGTGGTTCCACATTCCGAAGGACCCCGATTTCCCGGTCCCCTCTTGATAAGAACCCGATGCCCGGACACCTCTTCGAACTCCACCCTGTGAATGAAGTCAACACGAAGGGGCAGTGACTCGCCCGTGCATCGTCGGGAAAGACCCCCAGGTTCCAAATACCGCTCGACAAGTGGCCTGTCTCCCCGGGAACACCTCGAGAGGCAAGCGGAGTTCCATGCCTCAACCCAAGACGAGGCCTGACTCTCCTGTCCCAAGTCTGCAGGGACCTTGCGGTCGGAGTCTGAAGTCAGAGGAACCCTGAGGTTCCTGCCTCAACTGGAGATGAGGCCCTCTTCCAATGCACCAAACCCAGTGGAGTGCCGAGAGGCCCCTCCCACCTCCAGTTTCCCTGACTTCTCAGAGCCACCATGAGAAGCCCCCTGAGGTCACCTGCACAAGTCGAGGGACCCCAGGGTGTCCTGCCTCAACCCGAGAAAGACCTCGAGAGACCTTCTTCAACGCGTCTCGAGGCCAGATTCCCCTACTGCCGTGAGCCGGCATATTGCATATTGAGTGCATATTGCATATTGCATATTGAGTGCAGCACTTTCCACAGCATCATCTTTCAGGATCTGGAATAGCTCCACTGGAATTCTATCACTGCTGGGAGCCAGTGAGGAACTCCGCCCATGACAAAGGTCATGAGGAAGGAGGCTCGGCATACGCAAAGGCGGGATCGAGCTTCAGGAGTCCCCCTGGAAATTCTCGAGCATATACCCCCAAAACCAGAGTCTGCCTACTTTCTGCTTGTGCTTGCACCTAAACCTCTGACTTTACGGGGGCTCTCCCCCACTACCTCTCTCTGAAAAAGAGTTAGCTTACAGTCCCAGTTAATAATTCCTGGGTGTGACAGTGTTTAACCTACAAACTCCTTTGGAAATCCTCTAGCCTGCCTGAATAGGTTTTTCCGGCCACATGTGATTGTTCAGAGCCTCCCAACTGTGAGAGGCAGGAGATGTTCTAAACTGTCTAAACACAAATTCTTTTGAGTAGTTACAAGATTGATTAGAAATTGTATTGGTGAATGGTTTTTCACTTGTTGGGCCATTGTTTGCTGCTAAGTTTCCATATCCCTTACCTGCTGTGTCCCTGGCAGTGTATTGATTAATATAATTGGTGTAAGTAGTAGCTTTAATGTTTGTAACCTGGGACCCTTGAGTTAACTCTTTTTCTTGTTATAGCCCACCACACCTTTGCTCTGTAGGAATGCAACTTTATCTAATGCTTTTTGGAGGGTGGCTCCTGACCAACCACCTTTAGAGAAAAATAAGTTTTCTGAAGAAAAGGTCTTAAAATGTTAACAGGCCTCCGGGCCAGAAGATGATGCAAATCACCTAAGCTTTTGCATATGATAAGTTTGCAGGAAGAAAGCCTGGTTTGCTGCAAGACTCTACCCCTTCCCCATTATCCTCTATGCATAACTTAAGGTATAAAAACTACTTTGAAAAATAAAGTGCGGGCCTTGTTCACCGAAACTTGGTCTCACCATGTCGTTCTTTCTCTTACCTTCTGGCTGAATTATTCAGCCTCTTTTCGCCACTGAATTTCCTCACTGAGCTATCCTCATTCTATTACTCTTTATATCCTTAATTAACATTTAATTAAGCAGTGGTTTCCTGATCTTCGCCTACGCCGTCTCTTCTTCGAATACCCTGGATCAGCCGGGGCTGGTCCCCGGCACGCTACCATGGCTCGAGAGCAATGACGCGCTCGCCCTCGCCACTCGCATGGAGACCCGACTTCCCTGGCGCCCCACGAGAGGCTCACTGACCTCGCCGTCGTACCTCGTGAGAAAGCGCACACTGGGGCCGCCGCTCGAGAACAACCCCAAGACTCCCCCGTCATCGCGAGATGAGGGCCTTCGTCTCCTGCATGGCCTAGAGACCAATCTCGCGACCTCTCTCCAAAAGCCTCAGGAGGCTTGACTCCCTTTAGTCCACCCAGTGAGCTCCAAGAGATACCCGTCGCGACTCGAGAGCAGAGCGGGGTTCTTTGCTTCCACTCGAGATGGATGCCTGTCTCCCCGGGTGTGTCTGGAATGCAACCCCGAGATCCCTGTCGTCCCTGGAGAGGAACACTGGCTTCTGGACACAAGCCTAGATGAGGTCTATTGGCTCTGCAGTCACTCGAGAGCAATCCCCAGCTTTCCTTCGCAACTCGAATGGAAGATTGGACTTCCCTGGGCCTACACAAGAAGCATCCTGAATTCCCCGTCGTAATTCGAGAATCCTGCTACACCTCGAGAAAAACCACGTGGTTCCCCCGTCATCGCAAGATGTAGCCCTGTGCCGCTACAGCGTCTCAGGAGAAGTCCCACTTTAGGAATTGGAGTTCGAAACGGTACTTGTCACCCTTGATGCGACCCACAAAGTGCCCCGACATCCCGGTCTCCCTCGAGAGGAACACCGAAGTTTTCTGGCAACACTTCCTCTGAGCCTCTTCTACCCTCCTGATCTGGACAGGAGGGTCGACTCCCCTGCTTTGTCTGGAAGGGGTTCCCGGCCTTCCGGTCCCACCTCAGGATGAGGCCGGTCTCACGACGACATTCCAGACGTGGCCTCGTGGGTGGATCCACATTCCGAAGGACCCCGATTTCCCGGTCCCCTCTTGATAAGAACCCGATGCCCGGACACCTCTTCGAACTCCACCCTGTGAATGAAGTCAACACGAAGGGGCAGTGACTCGCCCGTGCATCGTCGGGAAAAGACCCCCAGGTTCCAAATACCGCTCGACGCGTGGCCTGTCTCCCCGGGAACACCTCGAGAGGCAAGCGGAGTTCCATGCCTCAACCCAAGACGAGGCCTGACTCTCCTGTCCCAAGTCTGCAGGGACCTTGCGGTCGGAGTCTGAAGTCAGAGGAACCCTGAGGTTCCTGCCTCAACTGGAGATGAGGCCCTCTTCCAATGCACCAAACCCAGTGGAGTGCCGAGAGGCCCCTCCCACCTCCAGTTTCCCTGACTTCTCAGAGCCACCATGAGAAGCCCCCTGAGGTCACCTGCACAAGTCGAGGGACCCCAGGGTGTCCTGCCTCAACCCGAGAAAAACCTCGAGAGACCTTCTTCAACACGTCTCGAGGCCAGATTCCCCTACTGCCGTGAGCCGGCATATTGCATATTGAGTGCATATTGCATATTGCATATTGAGTGCAGCACTTTCCACAGCATCATCTTTCAGGATCTGGAATAGCTCCACTGGAATTCTATCACTGCTGGGAGCCAGTGAGGAACTCCGCCCATGACAAAGGTCATGAGGAAGGAGGCTCGGCATACGCAAAGGCGGGATCGAGCTTCAGGAGTCCCCCTGGAAATTCTCGAGCATATACCCCAAAACCAGAGTCTGCCTACTTTCTGCTTGTGCTTGCACCTAAACCTCTGACTTTACGGGGGCTCTCCCCCACTACCTCTCTCTGAAAAAAGAGTTAGCTTACAGTCCCAGTTAATAATTCCTGGGTGTGACAGTGTTTAACCTACAAACTCCTTTGGAAATCCTCTAGCCTGCCTGAATAGGTTTTTCCGGCCACATGTGATTGTTCAGAGCCTCCCAACTGTGAGAGGCAGGAGATGTTCTAAACTGTCTAAACACAAATTCTTTTGAGTAGTTACAAGATTGATTAGAAATTGTATTGGTGAATGGTTTTTCACTTGTTGGGCCATTGTTTGCTGCTAAGTTTCCATATCCCTTACCTGCTGTGTCCCTGGCAGTGTATTGATTAATATAATTGGTGTAAGTAGTAGCTTTAATGTTTGTAACCTGGGACCCTTGAGTTAATTCTTTTTCTTGTTATAGCCCACCACACCTTTGCTCTGTAGGAATGCAACTTTATCTAATGCTTTTTTGGAGGGTGGCTCCTGACCAACCACCTTTAGAGAAAAATAAGTTTTCTGAAGAAAAGGTCTTAAAATGTTAACAGGCCTCCGGGCCAGAAGATGATGCAAATCACCTAAGCTTTTGCATATGATAAGTTTGCAGGAAGAAAGCCTGGTTTGCTGCAAGACTCTACCCCTTCCCCCATTATCCTCTATGCATAACTTAAGGTATAAAAACTACTTTGAAAAATAAAGTGCGGGCCTTGTTCACCGAAACTTGGTCTCACCATGTCGTTCTTTCTCTTACCTTCTGGCTGAATTATTCAGCCTCTTTTCGCCACTGAATTTCCTCACTGAGCTATCCTCATTCTATTACTCTTTATATCCTTAATTAACATTTAATTAAGCAGTGGTTTCCTGATCTTCGCCTACGCCGTCTCTCCTTCGAATATCCTGGATCAGCCGGGGCTGGTCCCCGGCACCCTACCATGGCTCGAGAGCAATGACGCGCTCGCCCTCGCCACTCGCATGGAGACCCGACTTCCCTGGCGCCCCACGAGAGGCTCACTGACCTCGCCGTCGTACCTCGTGAGTAAGCGCACACTGGGGCCGCCGCTCGAGAACAACCCCAAGACTCCCCCGTCATCGCGAGATGAGGGCCTTCGTCTCCTGCATGGCCTAGAGACCAATCTCGCGACCTCTCTCCAAAAGCCTCAGGAGGCTTGACTCCCTTTAGTCCACCCAGTGAGCTCCAAGAGATACCCGTCGCGACTCGAGAGCAGAGCGGGGTTCTTTGCTTCCACTCGAGATGGATGCCTGTCTCCCCGGGTGTGTCTGGAATGCAACCCCGAGATCCCTGTCGCCCCTGGAGAGGAACACTGGCTTCTGGACACAAGCCTAGATGAGGTCTATTGGCCCTGCAGTCACTCGAGAGAAATCCCCAGCTTTCCTTCGCAACTCGAATGGAAGATTGGACTTCCCTGGGCCTACACAAGAAGCATCCTGAATTCCCCGTCGTAATTCGAGAATCCTGCTACACCTCGAGAAAAACCACGTGGTTCCCCCGTCATCGCAAGATGTAGCCCTGTGCCGCTACAGCGTCTCAGGAGAAGTCCCACTTTAGGAATTGGAGTTCGAAACGGTACTTGTCACCCTTGATGCGACCCACAAAGTGCCCCGACATCCCGGTCTCCCTCGAGAGGAACACCGAAGTTTTCTGGCAACACTTCCTCTGAGCCCCTTCTACCCTCCTGATCTGGACAGGAGGGTCGACTCCCCTGCTTTGTCTGGAAGGGGTTCCGGGCCTTCCGGTCGCACCTCAGGATGAGGCCGGTCTCACGACGACATTCCAGACGTGGCCTCGTGGGTGGTTCCACATTCCGAAGGACCCCGATTTCCCGGTCCCCTCTTGATAAGAACCCGATGCCCGGACACCTCTTCGAACTCCACCCTGTGAATGAAGTCAACACGAAGGGGCAGTGACTCGCCCGTGCATCGTCGGGAAAAGACCCCCAGGTTCCAAATACCGCTCGACAAGTGGCCTGTCTCCCCGGGAACACCTCGAGAGGCAAGCGGAGTTCCATGCCTCAACCCAAGACGAGGCCTGACTCTCCTGTCCCAAGTCTGCAGGGACCTTGCGGTCGGAGTCTGAAGTCAGAGGAACCCTGAGGTTCCTGTCTCAACTGGAGATGAGGCCCTCTTCCAATGCACCAAACCCAGTGGAGTGCCGAGAGGCCCCTCCCACCTCCAGTTTCCCTGACTTCTCAGAGCCACCATGAGAAGCCCCCTGAGGTCACCTGCACAAGTCGAGGGACCCCAGGGTGTCCTGCCTCAACCCGAGAAAGACCTCGAGAGACCTTCTTCAACACGTCTCGAGGCCAGATTCCCCTACTATGACTTGAGAGTAAAGACGCGCTCCCCCTCGCCATTCGCATGGAGACCCGACTTCCTTGCCGCCCCACGAGAGGCTCACTGACCTCGCGGTCGTACCTCGCGAGAAACCGCACACTGGGGCCGCCGCTCGAGAACAACCCCGAGCCTCCCCCGTCATCGCGACTTGAGGGCCTTCGTCTCCTGCATGGCCTAGAGACCAGTCTCTCGACCTCTCTCCAAACGCCTCAGGAGGCTTGACTCCCTTTAGTCCACCCAGTGAGCTCCAAGAGATACACGTCGCGACTCAAGAGCAGAGCGGGGTTCTTTGCTCCCACTCGAGATGGATGCCTGTCTCCCCGGGTGCGTCTGGAATGCAACCCCGAGATCCCTGTCGCCCCTGGAGAGGAACATTGGCTTCTGGACACAAGCCTAGATGAGGTCTATTGGCCCTGCAGTCACTCGAGAGCAATCCCCAGCTTTCCTTCGCAACTCGAATGGAAGATTGGACTTCCCTGGGCCAACACAAGAGGCATCCTGAATTCCCCGTCATAACTCGAGAATCCCGCTGCAACTCGAGAAAATCCACGTGGCTCCCCCGTCATCGCAAGATGAAGCCCTTTCCCGCTACAGTGTCTCAGGAGAAGTCCCACGTTAGGTATTGGAGGTCGAAACGGTACTTGGCACCCTTGATGCGACCCACAAAGTGCCCCGACATCCCGGTCTCCCTCGAGAGGAACACCGAGGTTTTCCCGCACCACTTCCTCTGAGCCCTTCTACCCTCCTGATCTGGACAGGAGGGTCGACTCCCCTGCTTTGTCTGGAAGGGGTTCCCGGCCTTCCGGTCGCACCTCAGGATGAGGCCGGTCTCACGACGACATTCCAGACGTGGCCTCGTGGGTGGTTCCACATTCCGAAGGACCCCGATTTCCCGGTCCCCTCTTGATAAGAACCCGATGCCCGGACACCTCTTCGAACTCCACCCTGTGAATGAAGTCAACACGAAGGGGCAGTGACTCGCCCGTGCATCGTCGGGAAAAGACCCCCAGGTTCCAAATACCGCTCGACGCGTGGCCTGTCTCCCCGGGAACACCTCGAGAGGCAAGCGGAGTTCCATGCCTCAACCCAAGACGAAGCCTGACTCTCCTGTCCCAAGTCTGCAGGGACCTTGTGGTCGGAGTCTGAAGTCAGAGGAACCCTGAGGTTCCTGCCTCAACTGGAGATGAGGCCCTCTTCCAATGCACCAAACCCAGTGGAGTGCCGAGAGGCCCCTCCCACCTCCAGTTTCCCTGACTTCTCAGAGCCACCATGAGAAGCCCCCTGAGGTCACCTGCACAAGTCGAGGGACCCCAGGGTGTCCTGCCTCAACCCGAGAAAGACCTCGAGAGACCTTCTTCAACACGTCTCGAGGCCAGATTCCCCTATTGCCGTGAGCCGGCATATTGCATATTGAGTGCATATTGCATATTGCATATTGAGTGCAGCACTTTCCACAGCATCATCTTTCAGGATCTGGAACAGCTCCACTGGAATTCTATCACTGCTGGGAGCCAGTGAGGAACTCCGCCCATGACAAAGGTCATGAGGAAGGAGGCTCGGCATACGCAAAGGCGGATCGAGCTTCAGGAGTCCCCCTGGAAATTCTCGAGCATATACCCCCAAAACCAGAGTCTGCCTACTTTCTGCTTGTGCTTGCACCTAAACCTCTGACTTTACGGGGGCTCTCCCCCACTACCTCTCTCTGAAAAAGAGTTAGCTTACAGTTCCAGTTAATAATTCCTGGGTGTGACAGTGTTTAACCTACAAACTCCTTTGGAAATCCTCTAGCCTGCCTGAATAGGTTTTTCCGGCCACATGTGATTGTTCAGAGCCTCCCAACTGTGAGAGGCAGGAGATGTTCTAAACTGTCTAAACACAAATTCTTTTGAGTAGTTACAAGATTGATTAGAAATTGTATTGGTGAATGGTTTTTCATTTGTTGGGCCATTGTTTGCTGCTAAGTTTCCATATCCCTTACCTGCTGTGTCCCTGGCAGTGTATTGATTAATATAATTGGTGTAAGTAGTAGCTTTAATGTTTGTAACCTGGGACCCTTGAGTTAATTCTTTTTCTTGTTATAGCCCACCACACCTTTGCTCTGTAGGAATGCAACTTTATCTAATGCTTTTTTGGAGGGTGGCTCCTGACCAACCACCTTTAGAGAAAAATAAGTTTTCTGAAGAAAAGGTCTTAAAATGTTAACAGGCCTCCGGGCCAGAAGATGATGCAAATCACCTAAGCTTTTGCATATGATAAGTTTGCAGGAAGAAAGCCTGGTTTGCTGCAAGACTCTACCCCTTCCCCCATTATCCTCTATGCATAACTTAAGGTATAAAAACTACTTTGAAAAATAAAGTGCGGGCCTTGTTCACCGAAACTTGGTCTCACCATGTCGTTCTTTCTCTTACCTTCTGGCTGAATTATTCAGCCTCTTTTCGCCACTGAATTTCCTCACTGAGCTATCCTCCTTCTATTACTCTTTATATCCTTAATTAACATTTAATTAAGCAGTGGTTTCCTGATCTTCGCCTACGCCGTCTCTCCTTCGAATATCCTGGATCAGCCGGGGCTGTTCCCCGGCACGCTACCATGGCTCGAGAGCAATGACGCGCTCGCCCTCGCCACTCGCATGGAGACCCGACTTCCCTGGCGCCCCACGAGAGGCTCACTGACCTCGCCGTCGTACCTCGTGAGTAAGCGCACACTGGGGCCGCCGCTCGAGAACAACCCCAAGACTCCCCCGTCATCGCGAGATGAGGGCCTTCGTCTCCTGCATGGCCTAGAGACCAATCTCGCGACCTCTCTCCAAAAGCCTCAGGAGGCTTGACTCCCTTTAGTCCACCCAGTGAGCTCCAAGAGATACCCGTCGCGACTCGAGAGCAGAGCGGGGTTCTTTGCTTCCACTCGAGATGGATGCCTGTCTCCCCGGGTGTGTCTGGAATGCAACCCCGAGATCCCTGTCGTCCCTGGAGAGGAACACTGGCTTCTGGACACAAGCCTAGATGAGGTCTATTGGCCCTGCAGTCACTCGAGAGAAATCCCCAGCTTTCCTTCGCAACTCGAATGGAAGATTGGACTTCCCTGGGCCTACACAAGAAGCATCCTGAATTCCCCGTCGTAATTCGAGAATCCTGCTACACCTCGAGAAAAACCACGTGGTTCCCCCGTCATCGCAAGATGTAGCCCTGTGCCGCTACAGCGTCTCAGGAGAAGTCCCACTTTAGGAATTGGAGTTCGAAACGGTACTTGTCACCCTTGATGCGACCCACAAAGTGCCCCGACATCCCGGTCTCCCTCGAGAGGAACACCGAAGTTTTCTGGCAACACTTCCTCTGAGCCCCTTCTACCCTCCTGATCTGGACAGGAGGGTCGACTCCCCTGCTTTGTCTGGAAGGGGTTCCGGGCCTTCCGGTCGCACCTCAGGATGAGGCCGGTCTCACGACGACATTCCAGACGTGGCCTCGTGGGTGGTTCCACATTCCGAAGGACCCCGAGTTCCCGGTCCCCTCTTGATAAGAACCCGATGCCCGGACACCTCTTCGAACTCCACCCTGTGAATGAAGTCAACACGAAGGGGCAGTGACTCGCCCGTGCATCGTCGGGAAAAGACCCCCAGGTTCCAAATACCGCTCGACAAGTGGCCTGTCTCCCCGGGAACACCTCGAGAGGCAAGCGGAGTTCCATGCCTCAACCCAAGACGAGGCCTGACTCTCCTGTCCCAAGTCTGCAGGGACCTTGCGGTCGGAGTCTGAAGTCAGAGGAACCCTGAGGTTCCTGCCTCAACTGGAGATGAGGCCCTCTTCCAATGCACCAAACCCAGTGGAGTGCCGAGAGGCCCCTCCCACCTCCAGTTTCCCTGACTTCTCAGAGCCACCATGAGAAGCCCCCTGAGGTCACCTGCACAAGTCGAGGGACCCCAGGGTGTCCTGCCTCAACCCGAGAAAGACCTCGAGAGACCTTCTTCAACACGTCTCGAGGCCAGATTCCCCTACTATGACTTGAGAGTAAAGACGCGCTCCCCCTCGCCATTCGCATGGAGACCCGACTTCCTTGCCGCCCCACGAGAGGCTCACTGACCTCGCGGTCGTACCTCGCGAGAAACCGCACACTGGGGCCGCCGCTCGAGAACAACCCCGAGCCTCCCCCGTCATCGCGACTTGAGGGCCTTCGTCTCCTGTATGGCCTAGAGACCAGTCTCTCGACCTCTCTCCAAACGCCTCAGGAGGCTTGACTCCCTTTAGTCCACCCAGTGAGCTCCAAGAGATACCCGTCGCGACTCAAGAGCAGAGCGGGGTTCTTTGCTCCCACTCGAGATGGATGCCTGTCTCCCCGGGTGCGTCTGGAATGCAACCCCGAGATCCCTGTCGCCCCTGGAGAGGAACATTGGCTTCTGGACACAAGCCTAGATGAGGTCTATTGGCCCTGCAGTCACTCGAGAGCAATCCCCAGCTTTCCTTCGCAACTCGAATGGAAGATTGGACTTCCCTGGGCCAACACAAGAGGCATCCTGAATTCCCCGTCGTAACTCGAGAATCCCGCTGCAACTCGAGAAAATCCACGTGGTTCCCCCGTCATCGCAAGATGAAGCCCTTTCCCGCTACAGTGTCTCAGGAGAAGTCCCACGTTAGGTATTGGAGGTCGAAACGGTACTTGGCACCCTTGATGCGACCCACAAAGTGCCCCGACATCCCGGTCTCCCTCGAGAGGAACACCGAGGTTTTCCCGCACCACTTCCTCTGAGCCCCTTCTACCCTCCTGATCTGGACAGGAGGGTCGACTCCCCTGCTTTGTCTGGAAGGGGTTCCCGGCCTTCCGGTCGCACCTCAGGATGAGGCCGGTCTCACGACGACATTCCAGACGTGGCCTCGTGGGTGGTTCCACATTCCGAAGGACCCCGATTTCCCGGTCCCCTCTTGATAAGAACCCGATGCCCGGACACCTCTTCGAACTCCACCCTGTGAATGAAGTCAACACGAAGGGGCAGTGACTCGCCCGTGCATCGTCGGGAAAAGACCCCCAGGTTCCAAATACCGCTCGACGCGTGGCCTGTCTCCCCGGGAACACCTCGAGAGGCAAGCGGAGTTCCATGCCTCAACCCAAGACGAGGCCTGACTCTCCTGTCCCAAGTCTGCAGGGACCTTGTGGTCGGAGTCTGAAGTCAGAGGAACCCTGAGGTTCCTGCCTCAACTGGAGATGAGGCCCTCTTCCAATGCACCAAACCCAGTGGAGTGCCGAGAGGCCCCTCCCACCTCCAGTTTCCCTGACTTCTCAGAGCCACCATGAGAAGCCCCCTGAGGTCACCTGCACAAGTCGAGGGACCCCAGGGTGTCCTGCCTCAACCCGAGAAAGACCTCAAGAGACCTTCTTCAACACGTCTCGAGGCCAGATTCCCCTACTGCCGTGAGCCGGCATATTGCATATTGAGTGCATATTGCATATTGCATATTGAGTGCAGCACTTTCCACAGCATCATCATTCAGGATCTGGAATAGCTCCACTGGAATTCTATCACTGCTGGGAGCCAGTGAGGAACTCCGCCCATGACAAAGGTCATGAGGAAGGAGGCTCGGCATACGCAAAGGCGGGATCGAGCTTCAGGAGTCCCCCTGGAAATTCTCGAGCATATACCCCCAAAACCAGAGTCTGCCTACTTTCTGCTTGTGCTTGCACCTAAACCTCTGACTTTACGGGGGCTCTCCCCCACTACCTCTCTCTGAAAAAGAGTTAGCTTACAGTCCCAGTTAATAATTCCTGGGTGTGACAGTGTTTAACCTACAAACTCCTTTGGAAATCCTCTAGCCTGCCTGAATAGGTTTTTCCGGCCACATGTGATTGTTCAGAGCCTCCCAACTGTGAGAGGCAGGAGATGTTCTAAACTGTCTAAACACAAATTCTTTTGAGTAGTTACAAGATTGATTAGAAATTGTATTGGTGAATGGTTTTTCATTTGTTGGGCCATTGTTTGCTGCTAAGTTTCCATATCCCTTACCTGCTGTGTCCCTGGCAGTGTATTGATTAATATAATTGGTGTAAGTAGTAGCTTTAATGTTTGTAACCTGGGACCCTTGAGTTAATTCTTTTTCTTGTTATAGCCCACCACACCTTTGCTCTGTAGGAATGCAACTTTATCTAATGCTTTTTTGGAGGGTGGCTCCTGACCAACCACCTTTAGAGAAAAATAAGTTTTCTGAAGAAAAGGTCTTAAAATGTTAACAGGCCTCCGGGCCAGAAGATGATGCAAATCACCTAAGCTTTTGCATATGATAAGTTTGCAGGAAGAAAGCCTGGTTTGCTGCAAGACTCTACCCCTTCCCCCATTATCCTCTATGCATAACTTAAGGTATAAAAACTACTTTGAAAAATAAAGTGCGGGCCTTGTTCACCGAAACTTGGTCTCACCATGTCGTTCTTTCTCTTACCTTCTGGCTGAATTATTCAGCCTCTTTTCGCCACTGAATTTCCTCACTGAGCTATCCTCCTTCTATTACTCTTTATATCCTTAATTAACATTTAATTAAGCAGTGGTTTCCTGATCTTCGCCTACGCCGTCTCTCCTTCGAATACCCTGGATCAGCCGGGGCTGGTCCCCGGCACGCTACCATGGCTCGAGAGCAATGACGCGCTCGCCCTCGCCACTCGCATGGAGACCCGACTTCCCTGGCGCCCCACGAGAGGCTCACTGACCTCGCCGTCGTACCTCGTGAGAAAGCGCACACTGGGGCCGCCGCTCGAGAACAACCCCAAGACTCCCCCGTCGTCGCGAGATGAGGGCCTTCGTCTCCTGCATGGCCTAGAGACCAATCTCGCGACCTCTCTCCAAAAGCCTCAGGAGGCTTGACTCCCTTTAGTCCACCCAGTGAGCTCCAAGAGATACCCGTCGCGACTCGAGAGCAGAGCGGGGTTCTTTGCTTCCACTCGAGATGGATGCCTGTCTCCCCGGGTGTGTCTGGAATGCAACCCCGAGATCCCTGTCGCCCCTGGAGAGGAACACTGGCTTCTGGACACAAGCCTAGATGAGGTCTATTGGCCCTGCAGTCACTCGAGAGAAATCCCCAGCTTTCCTTCGCAACTCGAATGGAAGATTGGACTTCCCTGGGCCTACACAAGAAGCATCCTGAATTCCCCGTCGTAATTCGAGAATCCTGCTACACCTCGAGAAAAACCACGTGGTTCCCCCGTCATCGCAAGATGTAGCCCTGTGCCGCTACAGCGTCTCAGGAGAAGTCCCACTTTAGGAATTGGAGTTCGAAACGGTACTTGTCACCCTTGATGCGACCCACAAAGTGCCCCGACATCCCGGTCTCCCTCGAGAGGAACACCGAAGTTTTCCGGCAACACTTCCTCTGAGCCCCTTCTACCCTCCTGATCTGGACAGGAGGGTCGACTCCCCTGCTTTGTCTGGAAGGGGTTCCCGGCCTTCCGGTCGCACCTCAGGATGAGGCCGGTCTCACGACGACATTCCAGACGTGGCCTCGTGGGTGGTTCCACATTCCGAAGGACCCCGATTTCCCGGTCCCCTCTTGATAAGAACCCGATGCCCGGACACCTCTTTGAACTCCACCCTGTGAATGAAGTCAACACGAAGGGGCAGTGACTCGCCCGTGCATCGTCGGGAAAAGACCCCCAGGTTCCAAATACCGCTCGACAAGTGGCCTGTCTCCCCGGGAACACCTCGAGAGGCAAGCGGAGTTCCATGCCTCAACCCAAGACGAGGCCTGACTCTCCTGTCCCAAGTCTGCAGGGACCTTGCAGTCGGAGTCTGAAGTCAGAGGAACCCTGAGGTTCCTGCCTCAACTGGAGATGAGGCCCTCTTCCAATGCACCAAACCCAGTGGAGTGCCGAGAGGCCCCTCCCACCTCCAGTTTCCCTGACTTCTCAGAGCCACCATGAGAAGCCCCCTGAGGTCACCTGCACAAGTCGAGGGACCCCAGGGTGTCCTGCCTCAACCCGAGAAAGACCTCGAGAGACCTTCTTCAACACGTCTCGAGGCCAGATTCCCCTACTATGACTTGAGAGTAAAGACGCGCTCCCCCTCGCCATTCGCATGGAGACCCGACTTCCTTGCCGCCCCACGAGAGGCTCACTGACCTCGCCGTCGTACCTCGCGAGAAACCGCACACTGGGGCCGCCGCTCGAGAACAACCCCGAGCCTCCCCCGTCATCGCGACTTGAGGGCCTTCGTCTCCTGTATGGCCCAGAGACCAGTCTCTCGACCTCTCTCCAAACGCCTCAGGAGGCTTGACTCCCTTTAGTCCACCCAGTGAGCTCCAAGAGATACCCGTCGCGACTCAAGAGCAGAGCGGGGTTCTTTGCTCCCACTCGAGATGGATGCCTGTCTCCCCGGGTGCGTCTGGAATGCAACCCCGAGATCCCTGTCGCCCCTGGAGAGGAACATTGTCTTCTGGACACAAGCCTAGATGAGGTCTATTGGCCCTGCAGTCACTCGAGAGCAATCCCCAGCTTTCCTTCGCAACTCGAATGGAAGATTGGACTTCCCTGGGCCAACACAAGAGGCATCCTGAATTCCCCGTCGTAACTCGAGAATCCCGCTGCAACTCGAGAAAATCCACGTGGTTCCCCCGTCATCGCAAGATGAAGCCCTTTCCCGCTACAGTGTCTCAGGAGAAGTCCCACGTTAGGTATTGGAGGTCGAAACGGTACTTGGCACCCTTGATGCGACCCACAAAGTGCCCCGACATCCCGGTCTCCCTCGAGAGGAACACCGAGGTTTTCCCGCACCACTTCCTCTGAGCCCCTTCTACCCTCCTGATCTGGACAGGAGGGTCGACTCCCCTGCTTTGTCTGGAAGGGGTTCCCGGCCTTCCGGTCGCACCTCAGGATGAGGCCGGTCTCACGACGACATTCCAGACGTGGCCTCGTGGGTGGTTCCACATTCCGAAGGACCCCGATTTCCCGGTCCCCTCTTGATAAGAACCCGATGCCCGGACACCTCTTCGAACTCCACCCTGTGAATGAAGTCAACACGAAGGGGCAGTGACTCGCCCGTGCATCATCGGGAAAAGACCCCCAGGTTCCAAATACCGCTCGACGCGTGGCCTGTCTCCCCGGGAACACCTCGAGAGGCAAGCGGAGTTCCATGCCTCAACCCAAGACGAGGCCTGACTCTCCTGTCCCAAGTCTGCAGGGACCTTGTGGTCGGAGTCTGAAGTCAGAGGAACCCTGAGGTTCCTGCCTCAACTGGAGATGAGGCCCTCTTCCAATGCACCAAACCCAGTGGAGTGCCGAGAGGCCCCTCCCACCTCCAGTTTCCCTGACTTCTCAGAGCCACCATGAGAAGCCCCTGAGGTCACCTGCACAAGTCGAGGGACCCCAGGGTGTCCTGCCTCAACCCGAGAAAGACCTCCAGAGACCTTCTTCAACGCGTCTCGAGGCCAGATTCCCCTACTGCCGTGAGCCGGCATATTGCATATTGAGTGCATATTGCATATTGAGTGCAGCACTTTCCACAGCATCATCATTCAGGATCTGGAATAGCTCCACTGGAATTCTATCACTGCTGGGAGCCAGTGAGGAACTCCGCCCATGACAAAGGTCATGAGGAAGGAGGCTCGGCATACGCAAAGGCGGGATCGAGCTTCAGGAGTCCCCTGGAAATTCTCGAGCATATACCCCCAAAACCAGAGTCTGCCTACTTTCTGCTTGTGCTTGCACCTAAACCTCTGACTTTACGGGGGCTCTCCCCCACTACCTCTCTCTGAAAAAAGAGTTAGCTTACAGTTCCAGTTAATAATTCCTGGGTGTGACAGTGTTTAAGCTACAAACTCCTTTGGAAATCCTCTAGCCTGCCTGAATAGGTTTTTCCGGCCACATGTGATTGTTCAGAGCCTCCCAACTGTGAGAGGCAGGAGATGTTCTAAACTGTCTAAACACAAATTCTTTTGAGTAGTTACAAGATTGATTAGAAATTGTATTGGTGAATGGTTTTTCACTTGTTGGGCCATTGTTTGCTGCTAAGTTTCCATATCCCTTACCTGCTGTGTCCCTGGCAGTGTATTGATTAATATAATTGGTGTAAGTAGTAGCTTTAATGTTTGTAACCTGGGACCCTTGAGTTAATTCTTTTTCTTGTTATAGCCCACCACACCTTTGCTCTGTAGGAATGCAACTTTATCTAATGCTTTTTTGGAGGGTGGCTCCTGACCAACCACCTTTAGAGAAAAATAAGTTTTCTGAAGAAAAGGTCTTAAAATGTTAACAGGCCTCCGGGCCAGAAGATGATGCAAATCACCTAAGCTTTTGCATATGATAAGTTTGCAGGAAGAAAGCCTGGTTTGCTGCAAGACTCTACCCCTTCCCCCATTATCCTCTATGCATAACTTAAGGTATAAAAACTACTTTGAAAAATAAAGTGCGGGCCTTGTTCACCGAAACTTGGTCTCACCATGTCGTTCTTTCTCTTACCTTCTGGCTGAATTATTCAGCCTCTTTTCGCCACTGAATTTCCTCACTGAGCTATCCTCCTTCTATTACTCTTTATATCCTTAATTAACATTTAATTAAGCAGTGGTTTCCTGATCTTCGCCTACGCCGTCTCTCCTTCGAATACCCTGGATCAGCCGGGGCTGGTCCCCGGCACGCTACCATGGCTCGAGAGCAATGACGCGCTCGCCCTCGCCACTCGCATGGAGACCCGACTTCCCTGGCGCCCCACGAGAGGCTCACTGACCTCGCCGTCGTACCTCGTGAGAAAGCGCACACTGGGGCCGCCGCTCGAGAACAACCCCAAGACTTCCCCGTCATCGCGAGATGAGGGCCTTCGTCTCCTGCATGGCCTAGAGACCAATCTCGCGACCTCTCTCCAAAAGCCTCAGGAGGCTTGACTCCCTTTAGTCCACCCAGTGAGCTCCAAGAGATACCCGTCGCGACTCGAGAGCAGAGCGGGGTTCTTTGCTTCCACTCGAGATGGATGCCTGTCTCCCGGGTGTGTCTGGAATGCAACCCCGAGATCCCTGTCGCCCCTGGAGAGGAACACTGGCTTCTGGACACAAGCCTAGATGAGGTCTATTGGCCCTGCAGTCACTCGAGAGAAATCCCCAGCTTTCCTTCGCAACTCGAATGGAAGATTGGCCTTCCCTGGGCCTACACAAGAAGCATCCTGAATTCCCCGTCGTAATTCGAGAATCCTGCTACACCTCGAGAAAAACCACGTGGTTCCCCCGTCATCGCAAGATGTAGCCCTGTGCCGCTACAGCGTCTCAGGAGAAGTCCCACTTTAGGAATTGGAGTTCGAAACGGTACCTGTCACCCTTGATGCGACCCACAAAGTGCCCCGACATCCCCGTCTCCCTCGAGAGGAACACCGAAGTTTTCTGGCAACACTTCCTCTGAGCCTCTTCTACCCTCCTGATCTGGACAGGAGGGTCGACTCCCCTGCTTTGTCTGGAAGGGCTTCCCGGCCTTCCGGTCGCACCTCAGGATGAGGCCGGTCTCACGACGACATTCCAGACGTGGCCTCGTGGGTGGTTCCACATTCCGAAGGACCCCGATTTCCCGGTCCCCTCTTGATAAGAACCCGATGCCCGGACACCTCTTCGAACTCCACCCTGTGAATGAAGTCAACACGAAGGGGCAGTGACTCGCCCGTGCATCGTCGGGAAAAGACCCCCAGGTTCCAAATACCGCTCGACGCGTGGCCTGTCTCCCCGGGAACACCTCGAGAGGCAAGCGGAGTTCCATGCCTCAACCCAAGACGAGGCCTGACTCTCCTGTCCCAAGTCTGCAGGGACCTTGCGGTCGGAGTCTGAAGTCAGAGGAACCCTGAGGTTCCTGCCTCAACTGGAGATGAGGCCCTCTTCCAATGCACCAAACCCAGTGGAGTGCCGAGAGGCCCCTCCCACCTCCAGTTTCCCTGACTTCTCAGAGCCACCATGAGAAGCCCCCTGAGGTCACCTGCACAAGTCGAGGGACCCCAGGGTGTCCTGCCTCAACCCGAGAAAGACCTCGAGAGACCTTCTTCAACACGTCTCGAGGCCAGATTCCCCTACTATGACTTGAGAGTAAAGACGCGCTCCCCCTCGCCATTCGCATGGAGACCCGACTTCCTTGCCGCCCCACGAGAGGCTCACTGACCTCGCCGTCGTACCTCGCGAGAAACCGCACACTGGGGCCGCCGCTCGAGAACAACCCCGAGCCTCCCCCGTCATCGCGACTTGAGGGCCTTCGTCTCCTGTATGGCCTAGAGACCAGTCTCTCGACCTCTCTCCAAACGCCTCAGGAGGCTTGACTCCCTTTAGTCCACCCAGTGAGCTCCAAGAGATACCCGTCGCGACTCAAGAGCAGAGCGGGGTTCTTTGCTCCCACTCGAGATGGATGCCTGTCTCCCCGGGTGCGTCTGGAATGCAACCCCGAGATCCCTGTCGCCCCTGGAGAGGAACATTGTCTTCTGGACACAAGCCTAGATGAGGTCTATTGGCCCTGCAGTCACTCGAGAGCAATCCCCAGCTTTCCTTCGCAACTCGAATGGAAGATTGGACTTCCCTGGGCCAACACAAGAGGCATCCTGAATTCCCCGTCGTAACTCGAGAATCCCGCTGCAACTCGAGAAAATCCACGTGGTTCCCCCGTCATCGCAAGATGAAGCCCTTTCCCGCTACAGTGTCTCAGGAGAAGTCCCACGTTAGGTATTGGAGGTCGAAACGGTACTTGGCACCCTTGATGCGACCCACAAAGTGCCCCGACATCCCGGTCTCCCTCGAGAGGAACACCGAGGTTTTCCCGCACCACTTCCTCTGAGCCCCTTCTACCCTCCTGATCTGGACAGGAGGGTCGACTCCCCTGCTTTGTCTGGAAGGGGTTCCCGGCCTTCCGGTCGCACCTCAGGATGAGGCCGGTCTCACGACGACATTCCAGACGTGGCCTCGTGGGTGGTTCCACATTCCGAAGGACCCCGATTTCCCGGTCCCCTCTTGATAAGAACCCGATGCCCGGACACCTCTTCGAACTCCACCCTGTGAATGAAGTCAACACGAAGGGGCAGTGACTCGCCCGTGCATCGTCGGGAAAAGACCCCCAGGTTCCAAATACCGCTCGACGCGTGGCCTGTCTCCCCGGGAACACCTCGAGAGGCAAGCGGAGTTCCATGCCTCAACCCAAGACGAGGCCTGACTCTCCTGTCCCAAGTCTGCAGGGACCTTGTGGTCGGAGTCTGAAGTCAGAGGAACCCTGAGGTTCCTGCCTCAACTGGAGATGAGGCCCTCTTCCAATGCACCAAACCCAGTGGAGTGCCGAGAGGCCCCTCCCACCTCCAGTTTCCCTGACTTCTCAGAGCCACCATGAGAAGCCCCCTGAGGTCACCTGCACAAGTCGAGGGACCCCAGGGTGTCCTGCCTCAACCCGAGAAAGACCTCCAGAGACCTTCTTCAACACGTCTCGAGGCCAGATTCCCCTACTGCCGTGAGCCGGCATATTGCATATTGAGTGCATATTGCATATTGAGTGCAGCACTTTCCACAGCATCATCATTCAGGATCTGGAATAGCTCCACTGGAATTCTATCACTGCTGGGAGCCAGTGAGGAACTCCGCCCATGACAAAGGTCATGAGGAAGGAGGCTCGGCATACGCAAAGGCGGGATCGAGCTTCAGGAGTCCCCCTGGAAATTCTCGAGCATATACCCCAAAACCAGAGTCTGCCTACTTTCTGCTTGTGCTTGCACCTAAACCTCTGACTTTACGGGGGCTCTCCCCCACTACCTCTCTCTGAAAAAGAGTTAGCTTACAGTTCCAGTTAATAATTCCTGGGTGTGACAGTGTTTAAGCTACAAACTCCTTTGGAAATCCTCTAGCCTGCCTGAATAGGTTTTCCGGCCACATGTGATTGTTCAGAGCCTCCCAACTGTGAGAGGCAGGAGATGTTCTAAACTGTCTAAACACAAATTCTTTTGAGTAGTTACAAGATTGATTAGAAATTGTATTGGTGAATGGTTTTTCACTTGTTGGGCCATTGTTTGCTGCTAAGTTTCCATATCCCTTACCTGCTGTGTCCCTGGCAGTGTATTGATTAATATAATTGGTGTAAGTAGTAGCTTTAATGTTTGTAACCTGGGACCCTTGAGTTAATTCTTTTTCTTGTTATAGCCCACCACACCTTTGCTCTGTAGGAATGCAACTTTATCTAATGCTTTTTTGGAGGGTGGCTCCTGACCAACCACCTTTAGAGAAAAATAAGTTTTCTGAAGAAAAGGTCTTAAAATGTTAACAGGCCTCCGGGCCAGAAGATGATGCAAATCACCTAAGCTTTTGCATATGATAAGTTTGCAGGAAGAAAGCCTGGTTTGCTGCAAGACTCTACCCCTTCCCCCATTATCCTCTATGCATAACTTAAGGTATAAAAACTACTTTGAAAAATAAAGTGCGGGCCTTGTTCACCGAAACTTGGTCTCACCATGTCGTTCTTTCTCTTACCTTCTGGCTGAATTATTCAGCCTCTTTTCACCACTGAATTTCCTCACTGAGCTATCCTCCTTCTATTACTCTTTATATCCTTAATTAACATTTAATTAAGCAGTGGTTTCCTGATCTTCGCCTACGCCGTCTCTCCTTCGAATACCCTGGATCAGCCGGGGCTGGTCCCCGGCACGCTACCATGGCTCGAGAGCAATGACGCGCTCGCCCTCGCCACTCGCATGGAGACCCGACTTCCCTGGCGCCCCACGAGAGGCTCACTGACCTCGCCGTCGTACCTCGTGAGAAAGCGCACACTGGGGCCGCCGCTCGAGAACAACCCCAAGACTCCCCCGTCATCGCGAGATGAGGGCCTTCGTCTCCTGCATGGCCTAGAGACCAATCTCGCGACCTCTCTCCAAAAGCCTCAGGAGGCTTGACTCCCTTTAGTCCACCCAGTGAGCTCCAAGAGATACCCGTCGCGACTCGAGAGCAGAGCGGGGTTCTTTGCTTCCACTCGAGATGGATGCCTGTCTCCCCGGGTGTGTCTGGAATGCAACCCCGAGATCCCTGTCGCCCCTGGAGAGGAACACTGGCTTCTGGACACAAGCCTAGATGAGGTCTATTGGCCCTGCAGTCACTCGAGAGAAATCCCCAGCTTTCCTTCGCAACTCGAATGGAAGATTGGACTTCCCTGGGCCTACACAAGAAGCATCCTGAATTCCCCGTCGTAATTCGAGAATCCTGCTACACCTCGAGAAAAACCACGTGGTTCCCCCGTCATCGCAAGATGTAGCCCTGTGCCGCTACAGCGTCTCAGGAGAAGTCCCACTTTAGGAATTGGAGTTCGAAACGGTACTTGTCACCCTTGATGCGACCCACAAAGTGCCCCGACATCCCGGTCTCCCTCGAGAGGAACACCGAAGTTTTCTGGCAACACTTCCTCTGAGCCTCTTCTACCCTCCTGATCTGGACAGGAGGGTCGACTCCCCTGCTTTGTCTGGAAGGGCTTCCCGGCCTTCCGGTCGCACCTCAGGATGAGGCCGGTCTCACGACGACATTCCAGACGTGGCCTCGTGGGTGGTTCCACATTCCGAAGGACCCCGATTTCCCGGTCCCCTCTTGATAAGAACCCGATGCCCGGACACCTCTTCGAACTCCACCCTGTGAATGAAGTCAACACGAAGGGGCAGTGACTCGCCCGTGCATCGTCGGGAAAAGACCCCCAGGTTCCAAATACCGCTCGACGCGTGGCCTGTCTCCCCGGGAACACCTCGAGAGGCAAGCGGAGTTCCATGCCTCAACCCAAGACGAGGCCTGACTCTCCTGTCCCAAGTCTGCAGGGACCTTGCGGTCGGAGTCTGAAGTCAGAGGAACCCGGAGGTTCCTGCCTCAACTGGAGATGAGGCCCTCTTCCAATGCACCAAACCCAGTGGAGTGCCGAGAGGCCCCTCCCACCTCCAGTTTCCCTGACTTCTCAGAGCCACCATGAGAAGCCCCCTGAGGTCACCTGCACAAGTCGAGGGACCCCAGGGTGTCCTGCCCCAACCCGAGAAAGACCTCGAGAGACCTTCTTCAACACGTCTCGAGGCCAGATTCCCCTACTATGACTTGAGAGTAAAGACGCGCTCCCCCTCGCCATTCGCATGGAGACCCGACTTCCTTGCCGCCCCACGAGAGGCTCACTGACCTCGCCATCGTACCTCGCGAGAAACCGCACACTGGGGCCGCCGCTCGAGAACAACCCCGAGCCTCCCCCGTCATCGCGACTTGAGGGCCTTCGTCTCCTGTATGGCCTAGAGACCAGTCTCTCGACCTCTCTCCAAACGCCTCAGGAGGCTTGACTCCCTTTAGTCCACCCAGTGAGCTCAAGAGATACCCGTCGCGACTCAAGAGCAGAGTGGGGTTCTTTGCTCCCACTCGAGATGGATGCCTGTCTCCCCGGGTGCGTCTGGAATGCAACCCCGAGATCCCTTTCGCCCCTGGAGAGGAACATTGGCTTCTGGACACAAGCCTAGATGAGGTCTATTGGCCCTGCAGTCACTCGAGAGCAATCCCCAGCTTTCCTTCGCAACTCGAATGGAAGATTGGACTTCCCTGGGCCAACACAAGAGGCATCCTGAATTCCCCGTCGTAACTCGAGAATCCCGCTGCAACTCGAGAAAATCCACGTGGTTCCCCCGTCATCGCAAGATGAAGCCCTTTCCCGCTACAGTGTCTCAGGAGAAGTCCCACGTTAGGTATTGGAGGTCGAAACGGTACTTGGCACCCTTGATGCGACCCACAAAGTGCCCCGACATCCCGGTCTCCCTCGAGAGGAACACCGAGGTTTTCTGGCAACACTTCCTCTGAGCCCCTTCTACCCTCCTGATCTGGACAGGAGGGTCGACTCCCCTGCTTTGTCTGGAAGGGGTTCCCGGCCTTCCGGTCGCACCTCAGGATGAGGCCGGTCTCACGACGACATTCCAGACGTGGCCTCGTGGGTGGTTCCACATTCCGAAGGACCCCGATTTCCCGGTCCCCTCTTGATAAGAACCCGATGCCCGGACACCTCTTCGAACTCCACCCTGTGAATGAAGTCAACACGAAGGGGCAGTGACTCGCCCGTGCATCGTCGGGAAAAGACCCCCAGGTTCCAAATACCGCTCGACGCGTGGCCTGTCTCCCCAGGAACACCTCGAGAGGCAAGCGGAGTTCCATGCCTCAACCCAAGACGAGGCCTGACTCTCCTGTCCCAAGTCTGCAGGGACCTTGCGGTCGGAGTCTGAAGTCAGAGGAACCCTGAGGTTCCTGCCTCAACTGGAGATGAGGCCCTCTTCCAATGCACCAAACCCAGTGGAGTGCCGAGAGGCCCCTCCCACCTCCAGTTTCCCTGACTTCTCAGAGCCACCATGAGAAGCCCCCTGAGGTCACCTGCACAAGTCGAGGGACCCCAGGGTGTCCTGCCTCAACCCGAGAAAGACCTCGAGAGACCTTCTTCAACACGTCTCGAGGCCAGATTCCCCTACTGCCGTGAGCCGGCATATTGCATATTGAGTGCATATTGCATATTGCATATTGAGTGCAGCACTTTCCACAGCATCATCATTCAGGATCTGGAATAGCTCCACTGGAATTCTATCACTGCTGGGAGCCAGTGAGGAACTCCGCCCATGACAAAGGTCATGAGGAAGGAGGCTCGGCATACGCAAAGGCGGGATCGAGCTTCAGGAGTCCCCCTGGAAATTCTCGAGCATATACCCCCAAAACCAGAGTCTGCCTACTTTCTGCTTGTGCTTGCACCTAAACCTCTGACTTTACGGGGGCTCTCCCCCACTACCTCTCTCTGAAAAAGAGTTAGCTTACAGTTCCAGTTAATAATTCCTGGGTGTGACAGTGTTTAAGCTACAAACTCCTTTGGAAATCCTCTAGCCTGCCTGAATAGGTTTTTCCGGCCACATGTGATTGTTCAGAGCCTCCCAACTGTGAGAGGCAGGAGATGTTCTAAACTGTCTAAACACAAATTCTTTTGAGTAGTTACAAGATTGATTAGAAATTGTATTGGTGAATGGTTTTTCACTTGTTGGGCCATTGTTTGCTGCTAAGTTTCCATATCCCTTACCTGCTGTGTCCCTGGCAGTGTATTGATTAATATAATTGGTGTAAGTAGTAGCTTTAATGTTTGTAACCTGGGACCCTTGAGTTAATTCTTTTTCTTGTTATAGCCCACCACACCTTTGCTCTGTAGGAATGCAACTTTATCTAATGCTTTTTGGAGGGTGGCTCCTGACCAACCACCTTTAGAGAAAAATAAGTTTTCTGAAGAAAGGGTCTTAAAATGTTAACAGGCCTCCGGGCCAGAAGATGATGCAAATCACCTAAGCTTTTGCATATGATAAGTTTGCAGGAAGAAAGCCTGGTTTGCTGCAAGACTCTACCCCTTCCCCCATTATCCTCTATGCATAACTTAAGGTATAAAAACTACTTTGAAAAATAAAGTGCGGGCCTTGTTCACCGAAACTTGGTCTCACCATGTCGTTCTTTCTCTTACCTTCTGGCTGAATTATTCAGCCTCTTTTCACCACTGAATTTCCTCACTGAGCTATCCTCCTTCTATTACTCTTTATATCCTTAATTAACATTTAATTAAGCAGTGGTTTCCTGATCTTCGCCTACGCCGTCTCTCCTTCGAATACCCTGGATCAGCCGGGGCTGGTCCCCGGCACGCTACCATGGCTCGAGAGCAATGACGCGCTCGCCCTCGCCACTCGCATGGAGACCCGACTTCCCTGGCGCCCCACGAGAGGCTCACTGACCTCGCCGTCGTACCTCGTGAGAAAGCGCACACTGGGGCCGCCGCTCGAGAACAACCCCAAGACTCCCCCGTCATCGCGAGATGAGGGCCTTCGTCTCCTGCATGGCCTAGAGACCAATCTCGCGACCTCTCTCCAAAAGCCTCAGGAGGCTTGACTCCCTTTAGTCCACCCAGTGAGCTCCAAGAGATACCCGTCGCGACTCGAGAGCAGAGCGGGGTTCTTTGCTTCCACTCGAGATGGATGCCTGTCTCCCCGGGTGTGTCTGGAATGCAACCCCGAGATCCCTGTCGCCCCTGGGGAGGAACACTGGCTTCTGGACACAAGCCTAGATGAGGTCTATTGGCCCTGCAGTCACTCGAGAGCAATCCCCAGCTTTCCTTCGCAACTCGAATGGAAGATTGGACTTCCCTGGGCCTACACAAGAAGCATCCTGAATTCCCCGTCGTAATTCGAGAATCCTGCTACACCTCGAGAAAAACCACGTGGTTCCCCCGTCATCGCAAGATGTAGCCCTGTGCCGCTACAGCGTCTCAGGAGAAGTCCCACTTTAGGAATTGGAGTTCGAAACGGTACTTGTCACCCTTGATGCGACCCACAAAGTGCCCCGACATCCCGGTCTCCCTCGAGAGGAACACCGAAGTTTTCTGGCAACACTTCCTCTGAGCCTCTTCTACCCTCCTGATCTGGACAGGAGGGTCGACTCCCCTGCTTTGTCTGGAAGGGGTTCCCGGCCTTCCGGTCGCACCTCAGGATGAGGCCGGTCTCACGACGACATTCCAGACGTGGCCTCGTGGGTGGTTCCACATTCCGAAGGACCCCGATTTCCCGGTCCCCTCTTGATAAGAACCCGATGCCCGGACACCTCTTCGAACTCCACCCTGTGAATGAAGTCAACACGAAGGGGCAGTGACTCGCCCGTGCATCATCGGGAAAAGACCCCCAGGTTCCAAATACCGCTCGACGCGTGGCCTGTCTCCCCGGGAACACCTCGAGAGGCAAGCGGAGTTCCATGCCTCAACCCAAGACGAGGCCTGACTCTCCTGTCCCAAGTCTGCAGGGACCTTGCGGTCGGAGTCTGAAGTCAGAGGAACCCTGAGGTTCCTGCCTCAACTGGAGATGAGGCCCTCTTCCAATGCACCAAACCCAGTGGAGTGCCGAGAGGCCCCTCCCACCTCCAGTTTCCCTGACTTCTCAGAGCCACCATGAGAAGCCCCCTGAGGTCACCTGCACAAGTCGAGGGACCCCAGGGTGTCCTGCCTCAACCCGAGAAAGACCTCGAGAGACCTTCTTCAACACGTCTCGAGGCCAGATTCCCCTACTGCCGTGAGCCGGCATATTGCATATTGAGTGCATATTGCATATTGCATATTGAGTGCAGCACTTTCCACAGCATCATCATTCAGGATCTGGAATAGCTCCACTGGAATTCTATCACTGCTGGGAGCCAGTGAGGAACTCCGCCCATGACAAAGGTCATGAGGAAGGAGGCTCGGCATACGCAAAGGCGGGATCGAGCTTCAGGAGTCCCCCTGGAAATTCTCGAGCATATACCCCCAAAACCAGAGTCTGCCTACTTTCTGCTTGTGCTTGCACCTAAACCTCTGACTTTACGGGGGCTCTCCCCCACTACCTCTCTCTGAAAAAGAGTTAGCTTACAGTTCCAGTTAATAATTCCTGGGTGTGACAGTGTTTAAGCTACAAACTCCTTTGGAAATCCTCTAGCCTGCCTGAATAGGTTTTTCCGGCCACATGTGATTGTTCAGAGCCTCCCAACTGTGAGAGGCAGGAGATGTTCTAAACTGTCTAAACACAAATTCTTTTGAGTAGTTACAAGATTGATTAGAAATTGTATTGGTGAATGGTTTTTCACTTGTTGGGCCATTGTTTGCTGCTAAGTTTCCATATCCCTTACCTGCTGTGTCCCTGGCAGTGTATTGATTAATATAATTGGTGTAAGTAGTAGCTTTAATGTTTGTAACCTGGGACCCTTGAGTTAATTCTTTTTCTTGTTATAGCCCACCACACCTTTGCTCTGTAGGAATGCAACTTTATCTAATGCTTTTTTGGAGGGTGGCTCCTGACCAACCACCTTTAGAGAAAAATAAGTTTTCTGAAGAAAAGGTCTTAAAATGTTAACAGGCCTCCGGGCCAGAAGATGATGCAAATCACCTAAGCTTTTGCATATGATAAGTTTGCAGGAAGAAAGCCTGGTTTGCTGCAAGACTCTACCCCTTCCCCCATTATCCTCTATGCATAACTTAAGGTATAAAAACTACTTTGAAAAATAAAGTGCGGGCCTTGTTCACCGAAACTTGGTCTCACCATGTCGTTCTTTCTCTTACCTTCTGGCTGAATTATTCAGCCTCTTTTCGCCACTGAATTTCCTCACTGAGCTATCCTCCTTCTATTACTCTTTATATCCTTAATTAACATTTAATTAAGCAGTGGTTTCCTGATCTTCGCCTACGCCGTCTCTCCTTCGAATACCCTGGATCAGCCGGGGCTGGTCCCCGGCACGCTACCATGGCTCGAGAGCAATGACGCGCTCGCCCTCGCCACTCGCATGGAGACCCGACTTCCCTGGCGCCCCACGAGAGGCTCACTGACCTCGCCGTCGTACCTCGTGAGAAAGCGCACACTGGGGCCGCCGCTCGAGAACAACCCCAAGACTCCCCCGTCATCGCGAGATGAGGGCCTTCGTCTCCTGCATGGCCTAGAGACCAATCTCGCGACCTCTCTCCAAAAGCCTCAGGAGGCTTGACTCCCTTTAGTCCACCCAGTGAGCTCCAAGAGATACCCGTCGCGACTCGAGAGCAGAGCGGGGTTCTTTGCTTCCACTCGAGATGGATGCCTGTCTCCCCGGGTGTGTCTGGAATGCAACCCCGAGATCCCTGTCGCCCCTGGGGAGGAACACTGGCTTCTGGACACAAGCCTAGATGAGGTCTATTGGCCCTGCAGTCACTCGAGAGCAATCCCCAGCTTTCCTTCGCAACTCGAATGGAAGATTGGACTTCCCTGGGCCTACACAAGAAGCATCCTGAATTCCCCGTCGTAATTCGAGAATCCTGCTACACCTCGAGAAAAACCACGTGGTTCCCCCGTCATCGCAAGATGTAGCCCTGTGCCGCTACAGCGTCTCAGGAGAAGTCCCACTTTAGGAATTGGAGTTCGAAACGGTACTTGTCACCCTTGATGCGACCCACAAAGTGCCCCGACATCCCGGTCTCCCTCGAGAGGAACACCGAAGTTTTCTGGCAACACTTCCTCTGAGCCTCTTCTACCCTCCTGATCTGGACAGGAGGGTCGACTCCCCTGCTTTGTCTGGAAGGGGTTCCCGGCCTTCCGGTCGCACCTCAGGATGAGGCCGGTCTCACGACGACATTCCAGACGTGGCCTCGTGGGTGGTTCCACATTCCGAAGGACCCCGATTTCCCGGTCCCCTCTTGATAAGAACCCGATGCCCGGACACCTCTTCGAACTCCACCCTGTGAATGAAGCCAACACGAAGGGGCAGTGACTCGCCCGTGCATCGTCGGGAAAAGACCCCCAGGTTCCAAATACCGCTCGACGCGTGGCCTGTCTCCCCGGGAACACCTCGAGAGGCAAGCGGAGTTCCATGCCTCAACCCAAGACGAGGCCTGACTCTCCTGTCCCAAGTCTGCAGGGACCTTGCGGTCGGAGTCTGAAGTCAGAGGAACCCTGAGGTTCCTGCCTCAACTGGAGATGAGGCCCTCTTCCAATGCACCAAACCCAGTGGAGTGCCGAGAGGCCCCTCCCACCTCCAGTTTCCCTGACTTCTCAGAGCCACCATGAGAAGCCCCCTGAGGTCACCTGCACAAGTCGAGGGACCCCAGGGTGTCCTGCCTCAACCCGAGAAAGACCTCCAGAGACCTTCTTCAACACGTCTCGAGGCCAGATTCCCCTACTATGACTTGAGAGTAAAGACGCGCACCCCCTCGCCATTCGCATGGAGACCCGACTTCCTTGCCGCCCCACGAGAGGCTCACTGACCTCGCCGTCGTACCTCGCGAGAAACCGCACACTGGGGCCGCCGCTCGAGAACAACCCCGAGCCTCCCCCGTCATCGCGACTTGAGGGCCTTCGTCTCCTGTATGGCCTAGAGACCAGTCTCTCGACCTCTCTCCAAACGCCTCAGGAGGCTTGACTCCCTTTAGTCCACCCAGTGAGCTCCAAGAGATACCCGTCGCGACTCAAGAGCAGAGCGGGGTTCTTTGCTCCCACTCGAGATGGATGCCTGTCTCCCCGGGTGCGTCTGGAATGCAACCCCGAGATCCCTTTCGCCCCTGGAGAGGAACATTGGCTTCTGGACACAAGCCTAGATGAGGTCTATTGGCCCTGCAGTCACTCGAGAGCAATCCCCAGCTTTCCTTCGCAACTCGAATGGAAGATTGGACTTCCCTGGGCCAACACAAGAGGCATCCTGAATTCCCCGTCGTAACTCGAGAATCCCGCTGCAACTCGAGAAAATCCACGTGGTTCCCCCGTCATCGCAAGATGAAGCCCTTTCCCGCTACAGTGTCTCAGGAGAAGTCCCACGTTAGGTATTGGAGGTCGAAACGGTACTTGGCACCCTTGATGCGACCCACAAAGTGCCCCGACATCCCGGTCTCCCTCGAGAGGAACACCGAGGTTTTCTGGCAACACTTCCTCTGAGCCCCTTCTACCCTCCTGATCTGGACAGGAGGGTCGACTCCCCTGCTTTGTCTGGAAGGGGTTCCCGGCCTTCCGGTCGCACCTCAGGATGAGGCCGGTCTCACGACGACATTCCAGACGTGGCCTCGTGGGTGGTTCCACATTCCGAAGGACCCCGATTTCCCGGTCCCCTCTTGATAAGAACCCGATGCCCGGACACCTCTTCGAACTCCACCCTGTGAATGAAGTCAACACGAAGGGGCAGTGACTCGCCCGTGCATCGTCGGGAAAAGACCCCAGGTTCCAAATACCGCTGGACAAGTGGCCTGTCTCCCCGGGAACACCTCGAGAGGCAAGCGGAGTTCCATGCCTCAACCCAAGACGAGGCCTGACTCTCCTGTCCCAAGTCTGCAGGGACCTTGCGGTCGGAGTCTGAAGTCAGAGGAACCCTGAGGTTCCTGCCTCAACTGGAGATGAGGCCCTCTTCCAATGCACCAAACCCAGTGGAGTGCCGAGAGGCCCCTCCCACCTCCAGTTTCCCTGACTTCTCAGAGCCACCATGAGAAGCCCCCTGAGGTCACCTGCACAAGTCGAGGGTCCCCAGGGTGTCCTGCCTCAACCCGAGAAAGACCTCCAGAGACCTTCTTCAATACGTCTCGAGGCCAGATTCCCCTACTGCCGTGAGCCGGCATATTGCATATTGAGTGCATATTGCATATTGCATATTGAGTGCAGCACTTTCCACAGCATCATCATTCAGGATCTGGAATAGGTCCACTGGAATTCTATCACTGCTGGGAGCCAGTGAGGAACTCCGCCCATGACAAAGGTCATGAGGAAGGAGGCTCGGCATGCGCAAAGGCGGGATCGAGCTTCAGGAGTCCCCCTGGAAATTCTCGAGCATATACCCCCAAAACCAGAGTCTGCCTACTTTCTGCTTGTGCTTGCACCTAAACCTCTGACTTTACGGGGGCTCTCCCCCACTACCTCTCTCTGAAAAAGAGTTAGCTTACAGTTCCAGTTAATAATTCCTGGGTGTGACAGTGTTTAAGCTACAAACTCCTTTGGAAATCCTCTAGCCTGCCTGAATAGGTTTTTCCGGCCACATGTGATTGTTCAGAGCCTCCCAACTGTGAGAGGCAGGAGATGTTCTAAACTGTCTAAACACAAATTCTTTTGAGTAGTTACAAGATTGATTAGAAATTGTATTGGTGAATGGTTTTTCACTTGTTGGGCCATTGTTTGCTGCTAAGTTTCCATATCCCTTACCTGCTGTGTCCCTGGCAGTGTATTGATTAATATAATTGGTGTAAGTAGTAGCTTTAATGTTTGTAACCTGGGACCCTTGAGTTAATTCTTTTTCTTGTTATAGCCCACCACACCTTTGCTCTGTAGGAATGCAACTTTATCTAATGCTTTTTGGAGGGTGGCTCCTGACCAACCACCTTTAGAGAAAAATAAGTTTTCTGAAGAAAAGGTCTTAAAATGTTAACAGGCCTCCGGGCCAGAAGATGATGCAAATCACCTAAGCTTTTGCATATGATAAGTTTGCAGGAAGAAAGCCTGGTTTGCTGCAAGACTCTACCCCTTCCCCCATTATCCTCTATGCATAACTTAAGGTATAAAAACTACTTTGAAAAATAAAGTGCGGGCCTTGTTCACCGAAACTTGGTCTCACCATGTCGTTCTTTCTCTTACCTTCTGGCTGAATTATTCAGCCTCTTTTCGCCACTGAATTTCCTCACTGAGCTATCCTCCTTCTATTACTCTTTATATCCTTAATTAACATTTAATTAAGCAGTGGTTTCCTGATCTTCGCCTACGCCGTCTCTCCTTCGAATACCCTGGATCAGCCGGGGCTGGTCCCCGGCACGCCACCATGGCTCGAGAGCAATGACGCGCTCGCCCTCGCCACTCGCATGGAGACCCGACTTCCCTGGCGCCCCACGAGAGGCTCACTGACCTCGCCGTCGTACCTCGTGAGAAAGCGCACACTGGGGCCGCCGCTCGAGAACAACCCCAAGACTCCCCCGTCATCGCGAGATGAGGGCCTTCGTCTCCTGCATGGCCTAGAGACCAATCTCGCGACCTCTCTCCAAAAGCCTCAGGAGGCTTGACTCCCTTTAGTCCACCCAGTGAGCTCCAAGAGATACCCGTCGCGACTCGAGAGCAGAGCGGGGTTCTTTGCTTCCACTCGAGATGGATGCCTGTCTCCCCGGGTGTGTCTGGAATGCAACCCCGAGATCCCTGTCGCCCCTGGGGAGGAACACTGGCTTCTGGACACAAGCCTAGATGAGGTCTATTGGCCCTGCAGTCACTCGAGAGCAATCCCCAGCTTTCCTTCGCAACTCGAATGGAAGATTGGACTTCCCTGGGCCTACACAAGAAGCATCCTGAATTCCCCGTCGTAATTCGAGAATCCTGCTACACCTCGAGAAAAACCACGTGGTTCCCCCGTCATCGCAAGATGTAGCCCTGTGCCGCTACAGCGTCTCAGGAGAAGTCCCACTTTAGGAATTGGAGTTCGAAACGGTACTTGTCACCCTTGATGCGACCCACAAAGTGCCCCGACATCCCGGTCTCCCTCGAGAGGAACACCGAAGTTTTCTGGCAACACTTCCTCTGAGCCTCTTCTACCCTCCTGATCTGGACAGGAGGGTCGACTCCCCTGCTTTGTCTGGAAGGGGTTCCCGGCCTTCCGGTCGCACCTCAGGATGAGGCCGGTCTCACGACGACATTCCAGACGTGGCCTCGTGGGTGGTTCCACATTCCGAAGGACCCCGATTTCCCGGTCCCCTCTTGATAAGAACCCGATGCCCGGACACCTCTTCGAACTCCACCCTGTGAATGAAGTCAACACGAAGGGGCAGTGACTCGCCCGTGCATCATCGGGAAAAGACCCCCAGGTTCCAAATACCGCTCGACGCGTGGCCTGTCTCCCCGGGAACACCTCGAGAGGCAAGCGGAGTTCCATGCCTCAACCCAAGACGAGGCCTGACTCTCCTGTCCCAAGTCTGCAGGGACCTTGCGGTCGGAGTCTGAAGTCAGAGGAACCCTGAGGTTCCTGCCTCAACTGGAGATGAGGCCCTCTTCCAATGCACCAAACCCAGTGGAGTGCCGAGAGGCCCCTCCCACCTCCAGTTTCCCTGACTTCTCAGAGCCACCATGAGAAGCCCCTGAGGTCACCTGCACAAGTCGAGGGACCCCAGGGTGTCCTGCCTCAACCCGAGAAAGACCTCCAGAGACCTTCTTCAACGCGTCTCGAGGCCAGATTCCCCTACTGCCGTGAGCCGGCATATTGCATATTGAGTGCATATTGCATATTGCATATTGAGTGCAGCACTTTCCACAGCATCATCATTCAGGATCTGGAATAGCTCCACTGGAATTCTATCACTGCTGGGAGCCAGTGAGGAACTCCGCCCATGACAAAGGTCATGAGGAAGGAGGCTCGGCATGCGCAAAGGCGGGATCGAGCTTCAGGAGTCCCCCTGGAAATTCTCGAGCATATACCCCCAAAACCAGAGTCTGCCTACTTTCTGCTTGTGCTTGCACCTAAACCTCTGACTTTACGGGGGCTCTCCCCCACTACCTCTCTCTGAAAAAGAGTTAGCTTACAGTTCCAGTTAATAATTCCTGGGTGTGACAGTGTTTAAGCTACAAACTCCTTTGGAAATCCTCTAGCCTGCCTGAATAGGTTTTTCCGGCCACATGTGATTGTTCAGAGCCTCCCAACTGTGAGAGGCAGGAGATGTTCTAAACTGTCTAAACACAAATTCTTTTGAGTAGTTACAAGATTGATTAGAAATTGTATTGGTGAATGGTTTTTCATTTGTTGGGCCATTGTTTGCTGCTAAGTTTCCATATCCCTTACCTGCTGTGTCCCTGGCAGTGTATTGATTAATATAATTGGTGTAAGTAGTAGCTTTAATGTTTGTAACCTGGGACCCTTGAGTTAATTCTTTTTCTTGTTATAGCCCACCACACCTTTGCTCTGTAGGAATGCAACTTTATCTAATGCTTTTTTGGAGGGTGGCTCCTGACCAACCACCTTTAGAGAAAAATAAGATTTCTGAAGAAAAGGTCTTAAAATGTTAACAGGCCTCCGGGCCAGAAGATGATGCAAATCACCTAAGCTTTTGCATATGATAAGTTTGCAGGAAGAAAGCCTGGTTTGCTGCAAGACTCTACCCCTTCCCCCATTATCCTCTATGCATAACTTAAGGTATAAAAACTACTTTGAAAAATAAAGTGCGGGCCTTGTTCACCGAAACTTGGTCTCACCATGTCGTTCTTTCTCTTACCTTCTGGCTGAATTATTCAGCCTCTTTTCGCCACTGAATTTCCTCACTGAGCTATCCTCATTCTATTACTCTTTATATCCTTAATTAACATTTAATTAAGCAGTGGTTTCCTGATCTTCGCCTACGCCGTCTCTCCTTCGAATACCCTGGATCAGCCGGGGCTGGTCCCCGGCACGCTACCATGGCGCGAGAGCAATGACGCGCTCGCCCTCGCCACTCGCATGGAGACCCGACTTCCCTGGCGCCCCACGAGAGGCTCACTGACCTCGCCGTCGTACCTCGTGAGAAAGCGCACACTGGGGCCGCCACTCGAGAACAACCCCAAGACTCCCCCGTCATCGCGAGATGAGGGCCTTCGTCTCCTGCATGGCCTAGAGACCAATCTCGCGACCTCTCTCCAAAAGCCTCAGGAGGCTTGACTCCCTTTAGTCCACCCAGTGAGCTCCAAGAGATACCCGTCGCGACTCGAGAGCAGAGCGGGGTTCTTTGCTTCCACTCGAGATGGATGCCTGTCTCCCCGGGTGTGTCTGGAATGCAACCCCGAGATCCCTGTCGCCCCTGGGGAGGAACACTGGCTTCTGGACACAAGCCTAGATGAGGTCTATTGGCCCTGCAGTCACTCGAGAGCAATCCCCAGCTTTCCTTCGCAACTCGAATGGAAGATTGGACTTCCCTGGGCCTACACAAGAAGCATCCTGAATTCCCCGTCGTAATTCGAGAATCCTGCTACACCTCGAGAAAAACCACGTGGTTCCCCCGTCATCGCAAGATGTAGCCCTGTGCCGCTACAGCGTCTCAGGAGAAGTCCCACTTTAGGAATTGGAGTTCGAAACGGTACTTGTCACCCTTGATGCGACCCACAAAGTGCCCCGACATCCCGGTCTCCCTCGAGAGGAACACCGAAGTTTTCTGGCAACACTTCCTCTGAGCCTCTTCTACCCTCCTGATCTGGACAGGAGGGTCGACTCCCCTGCTTTGTCTGGAAGGGCTTCCCGGCCTTCCGGTCGCACCTCAGGATGAGGCCGGTCTCACGACGACATTCCAGACGTGGCCTCGTGGGTGGTTCCACATTCCGAAGGACCCCGATTTCCCGGTCCCCTCTTGATAAGAACCCGATGCCCGGACACCTCTTCGAACTCCACCCTGTGAATGAAGTCAACACGAAGGGGCAGTGACTCGCCCGTGCATCGTCGGGAAAAGACCCCCAGGTTCCAAATACCGCTCGACAAGTGGCCTGTCTCCCCGGGAACACCTCGAGAGGCAAGCGGAGTTCCATGCCTCAACCCAAGACGAGGCCTGACTCTCCTGTCCCAAGTCTGCAGGGACCTTGCGGTCGGAGTCTGAAGTCAGAGGAACCCTGAGGTTCCTGCCTCAACTGGAGATGAGGCCCTCTTCCAATGCACCAAACCCAGTGGAGTGCCGAGAGGCCCCTCCCACCTCCAGTTTCCCTGACTTCTCAGAGCCACCATGAGAAGCCCCCTGAGGTCACCTGCACAAGTCGAGGGACCCCAGGGTGTCCTGCCTCAACCCGAGAAAGACCTCCAGAGACCTTCTTCAACACGTCTCGAGGCCAGATTCCCCTACTGCCGTGAGCCGGCATATTGCATATTGAGTGCATATTGCATATTGCATATTGAGTGCAGCACTTTCCACAGCATCATCATTCAGGATCTGGAATAGCTCCACTGGAATTCTATCACTG
Organism: Bos javanicus; assembly: GCF_032452875.1. Lineage (NCBI taxonomy): Eukaryota > Metazoa > Chordata > Mammalia > Artiodactyla > Bovidae > Bos > Bos javanicus. Next base: position 429,199 of record NW_026893691.1, on the reverse strand, counting down.
CTGGGAGCCAGTGAGGAACTCCGCCCATGACAAAGGTCATGAGGAAGGAGGCTCGGCATACGCAAAGGCGGGATCGAGCTTCAGGAGTCCCCCTGGAAATTCTCGAGCATATACCCCCAAAACCAGAGTCTGCCTACTTTCTGCTTGTGCTTGCACCTAAACCTCTGACTTTACGGGGGCTCTCCCCCACTACCTCTCTCTGAAAAAGAGTTAGCTTACAGTTCCAGTTAATAATTCCTGGGTGTGACAGTGTTTAAGCTACAAACTCCTTTGGAAATCCTCTAGCCTGCCTGAATAGGTTTTTCCGGCCACATGTGATTGTTCAGAGCCTCCCAACTGTGAGAGGCAGGAGATGTTCTAAACTGTCTAAACACAAATTCTTTTGAGTAGTTACAAGATTGATTAGAAATTGTATTGGTGAATGGTTTTTCACTTGTTGGGCCATTGTTTGCTGCTAAGTTTCCATATCCCTTACCTGCTGTGTCCCTGGCAGTGTATTGATTAATATAATTGGTGTAAGTAGTAGCTTTAATGTTTGTAACCTGGGACCCTTGAGTTAATTCTTTTTCTTGTTATAGCCCACCACACCTTTGCTCTGTAGGAATGCAACTTTATCTAATGCTTTTTTGGAGGGTGGCTCCTGACCAACCACCTTTAGAGAAAAATAAGTTTTCTGAAGAAAAGGTCTTAAAATGTTAACAGGCCTCCGGGCCAGAAGATGATGCAAATCACCTAAGCTTTTGCATATGATAAGTTTGCAGGAAGAAAGCCTGGTTTGCTGCAAGACTCTACCCCTTCCCCCATTATCCTCTATGCATAACTTAAGGTATAAAAACTACTTTGAAAAATAAAGTGCGGGCCTTGTTCACCGAAACTTGGTCTCACCATGTCGTTCTTTCTCTTACCTTCTGGCTGAATTATTCAGCCTCTTTTCGCCACTGAATTTCCTCACTGAGCTATCCTCCTTCTATTACTCTTTATATCCTTAATTAACATTTAATTAAGCAGTGGTTTCCTGATCTTCGCCTACGCCGTCTCTCCTTCGAATACCCTGGATCAGCCGGGGCTGGTCCCCGGCACGCTACCATGGCTCGAGAGCAATGACGCGCTCGCCCTCGCCACTCGCATGGAGACCCGACTTCCCTGGCGCCCCACGAGAGGCTCACTGACCTCGCCGTCGTACCACGTGAGAAAGAGCACACTGGGGCCGCCGCTCGAGAACAACCCCAAGACTCCCCCGTCATCGCGAGATGAGGGCCTTCGTCTCCTGCATGGCCTAGAGACCAATCTCGCGACCTCTCTCCAAAAGCCTCAGGAGGCTTGACTCCCTTTAGTCCACCCAGTGAGCTCCAAGAGATACCCGTCGCGACTCGAGAGCAGAGCGGGGTTCTTTGCTTCCACTCGAGATGGATGCCTGTCTCCCCGGGTGTGTCTGGAATGCAACCCCGAGATCCCTGTCGCCCCTGGAGAGGAACACTGGCTTCTGGACACAAGCCTAGATGAGGTATATTGGCCCTGCAGTCACTCGAGAGAAATCCCCAGCTTTCCTTCGCAACTCGAATGGAAGATTGGACTTCCCTGGGCCTACACAAGAAGCATCCTGAATTCCCCGTCGTAATTCGAGAATCCTGCTACACCTCGAGAAAAACCACGTGGTTCCCCCGTCATCGCAAGATGTAGCCCTGTGCCGCTACAGCGTCTCAGGAGAAGTCCCACTTTAGGAATTGGAGTTCGAAACGGTACTTGTCACCCTTGATGCGACCCACAAAGTGCCCCGACATCCCCGTCTCCCTCGAGAGGAACACCGAAGTTTTCTGGCAACACTTCCTCTGAGCCTCTTCTACCCTCCTGATCTGGACAGGAGGGTCGACTCCCCTGCTTTGTCTGGAAGGGGTTCCCGGCCTTCCGGTCGCACCTCAGGATGAGGCCGGTCTCACGACGACATTCCAGACGTGGCCTCGTGGGTGGTTCCACATTCCGAAGGACCCCGATTTCCCGGTCCCCTCTTGATAAGAACCCGATGCCCGGACACCTCTTCGAACTCCACCCTGTGAATGAAGTCAACACGAAGGGGCAGTGACTCGCCCGTGCGTCGTCGGGAAAAGACCCCCAGGTTCCAAATACCGCTCGACGCGTGGCCTGTCTCCCCGGGAACACCTCGAGAGGCAAGCGGAGTTCCATGCCTCAACCCAAGACGAGGCCTGACTCTCCTGTCCCAAGTCTGCAGGGACCTTGCGGTCGGAGTCTGAAGTCAGAGGAACCCTGAGGTTCCTGCCTCAACTGGAGATGAGGCCCTCTTCCAATGCACCAAACCCAGTGGAGTGCCGAGAGGCCCCTCCCACCTCCAGTTTCCCTGACTTCTCAGAGCCACCATGAGAAGCCCCCTGAGGTCACCTGCACAAGTCGAGGGACCCCAGGGTGTCCTGCCTCAACCCGAGAAAGACCTCCAGAGACCTTCTTCAACACGTCTCGAGGCCAGATTCCCCTACTATGACTTGAGAGTAAAGACGCGCTCCCCCTCGCCATTCGCATGGAGACCCGACTTCCTTGCCGCCCCACGAGAGGCTCACTGACCTCGCCGTCGTACCTCGCGAGAAACCGCACACTGGGGCCGCCGCTCGAGAACAACCCCGAGCCTCCCCCGTCATCGCGACTTGAGGGCCTTCGTCTCCTGTATGGCCTAGAGACCAGTCTCTCGACCTCTCTCCAAACGCCTCAGGAGGCTTGACTCCCTTTAGTCCACCCAGTGAGCTCCAAGAGATACCCGTCGCGACTCAAGAGCAGAGCGGGGTTCTTTGCTCCCACTCGAGATGGATGCCTGTCTCCCCGGGTGCGTCTGGAATGCAACCCCGAGATCCCTTTCACCCCTGGAGAGGAACATTGGCTTCTGGACACAAGCCTAGATGAGGTCTATTGGCCCTGCAGTCACTCGAGAGCAATCCCCAGCTTTCCTTCGCAACTCGAATGGAAGATTGGACTTCCCTGGGCCAACACAAGAGGCATCCTGAATTCCCCGTCGTAACTCGAGAATCCCGCTGCAACTCGAGAAAATCCACGTGGTTCCCCCGTCATCGCAAGATGAAGCCCTTTCCCGCTACAGTGTCTCAGGAGAAGTCCCACGTTAGGTATTGGAGGTCGAAACGGTACTTGGCACCCTTGATGCGACCCACAAAGTGCCCCGACATCCCGGTCTCCCTCGAGAGGAACACCGAGGTTTTCCCGCACCACTTCCTCTGAGCCCCTTCTACCCTCCTGATCTGGACAGGAGGGTCGACTCCCCTGCTTTGTCTGGAAGGGGTTCCCGGCCTTCCGGTCGCACCTCAGGATGAGGCCGGTCTCACGACGACATTCCAGACGTGGCCTCGTGGGTGGTTCCACATTCCGAAGGACCCCGATTTCCCGGTCCCCTCTTGATAAGAACCCGATGCCCGGACACCTCTTCGAACTCCACCCTGTGAATGAAGTCAACACGAAGGGGCAGTGACTCGCCCGTGCATCGTCGGGAAAAGACCCCCAGGTTCCAAATACCGCTCGACAAGTGGCCTGTCTCCCCGGGAACACCTCGAGAGGCAAGCGGAGTTCCATGCCTCAACCCAAGACGAGGCCTGACTCTCCTGTCCCAAGTCTGCAGGGACCTTGCGGTCGGAGTCTGAAGTCAGAGGAACCCTGAGGTTCCTGCCTCAACTGGAGATGAGGCCCTCTTCCAATGCACCAAACCCAGTGGAGTGCCGAGAGGCCCCTCCCACCTCCAGTTTCCCTGACTTCTCAGAGCCACCATGAGAAGCCCCTGAGGTCACCTGCACAAGTCGAGGGACCCCAGGGTGTCCTGCCTCAACCCGAGAAAGACCTCCAGAGACCTTCTTCAACACGTCTCGAGGCCAGATTCCCCTACTGCCGTGAGCCGGCATATTGCATATTGAGTGCATATTGCATATTGCATATTGAGTGCAGCACTTTCCACAGCATCATCATTCAGGATCTGGAATAGCTCCACTGGAATTCTATCACTGCTGGGAGCCAGTGAGGAACTCCGCCCATGACAAAGGTCATGAGGAAGGAGGCTCGGCATGCGCAAAGGCGGGATCGAGCTTCAGGAGTCCCCCTGGAAATTCTCGAGCATATACCCCCAAAACCAGAGTCTGCCTACTTTCTGCTTGTGCTTGCACCTAAACCTCTGACTTTACGGGGGCTCTCCCCCACTACCTCTCTCTGAAAAAAGAGTTAGCTTACAGTTCCAGTTAATAATTCCTGGGTGTGACAGTGTTTAACCTACAAACTCCTTTGGAAATCCTCTAGCCTGCCTGAATAGGTTTTTCCGGCCACATGTGATTGTTCAGAGCCTCCCAACTGTTAGAGGCAGGAGATGTTCTAAACTGTCTAAACACAAATTCTTTTGAGTAGTTACAAGATTGATTAGAAATTGTATTGGTGAATGGTTTTTCATTTGTTGGGCCATTGTTTGCTGCTAAGTTTCCATATCCCTTACCTGCTGTGTCCCTGGCAGTGTATTGATTAATATAATTGGTGTAAGTAGTAGCTTTAATGTTTGTAACCTGGGACCCTTGAGTTAATTCTTTTTCTTGTTATAGCCCACCACACCTTTGCTCTGTAGGAATGCAACTTTATCTAATGCTTTTTTGGAGGGTGGCTCCTGACCAACCACCTTTAGAGAAAAATAAGTTTTCTGAAGAAAAGGTCTTAAAATGTTAACAGGCCTCCGGGCCAGAAGATGATGCAAATCACCTAAGCTTTTGCATATGATAAGTTTGCAGGAAGAAAGCCTGGTTTGCTGCAAGACTCTACCCCTTCCCCCATTATCCTCTATGCATAACTTAAGGTATAAAAACTACTTTGAAAAATAAAGTGCGGGCCTTGTTCACCGAAACTTGGTCTCACCATGTCGTTCTTTCTCTTACCTTCTGGCTGAATTATTCAGCCTCTTTTCGCCACTGAATTTCCTCACTGAGCTATCCTCCTTCTATTACTCTTTATATCCTTAATTAACATTTAATTAAGCAGTGGTTTCCTGATCTTCGCCTACGCCGTCTCTCCTTCGAATACCCTGGATCAGCCGGGGCTGGTCCCCGGCACGCTACCATGGCTCGAGAGCAATGACGCGCTCGCCCTCGCCACTCGCATGGAGACCCGACTTCCCTGGCGCCCCACGAGAGGCTCACTGACCTCGCCGTCGTACCTCGTGAGAAAGCGCACACTGGGGCCGCCACTCGAGAACAACCCCAAGACTCCCCCGTCATCGCGAGATGAGGGCCTTCGTCTCCTGCATGGCCTAGAGACCAATCTCGCGACCTCTCTCCAAAAGCCTCAGGAGGCTTGACTCCCTTTAGTCCACCCAGTGAGCTCCAAGAGATACCCGTCGCGACTCGAGAGCAGAGCGGGGTTCTTTGCTTCCACTCGAGATGGATGCCTGTCTCCCCGGGTGTGTCTGGAATGCAACCCCGAGATCCCTGTCGCCCCTGGAGAGGAACACTGGCTTCTGGACACAAGCCTAGATGAGGTCTATTGGCCCTGCAGTCACTCGAGAGCAATCCCCAGCTTTCCTTCGCAACTCGAATGGAAGATTGGACTTCCCTGGGCCTACACAAGAAGCATCCTGAATTCCCCGTCGTAATTCGAGAATCCTGCTACACCTCGAGAAAAACCACGTGGTTCCCCCGTCATCGCAAGATGTAGCCCTGTGCCGCTACAGCGTCTCAGGAGAAGTCCCACTTTAGAAATTGGAGTTCGAAACGGTACTTGTCACCCTTGATGCGACCCACAAAGTGCCCCGACATCCCGGTCTCCCTCGAGAGGAACACCGAAGTTTTCTGGCAACACTTCCTCTGAGCCTCTTCTACCCTCCTGATCTGGACAGGAGGGTCGACTCCCCTGCTTTGTCTGGAAGGGGTTCCCGGCCTTCCGGTCGCACCTCAGGATGAGGCCGGTCTCACGACGACATTCCAGACGTGGCCTCGTGGGTGGTTCCACATTCCGAAGGACCCCGATTTCCCGGTCCCCTCTTGATAAGAACCCGATGCCCGGACACCTCTTCGAACTCCACCCTGTGAATGAAGTCAACACGAAGGGGCAGTGACTCGCCCGTGCATCGTCGGGAAAAGACCCCCAGGTTCCAAATACCGCTCGACAAGTGGCCTGTCTCCCCGGGAACACCTCGAGAGGCAAGCGGAGTTCCATGCCTCAACCCAAGACGAGGCCTGACTCTCCTGTCCCAAGTCTGCAGGGACCTTGCGGTCGGAGTCTGAAGTCAGAGGAACCCTGAGGTTCCTGCCTCAACTGGAGATGAGGCCCTCTTCCAATGCACCAAACCCAGTGGAGTGCCGAGAGGCCCCTCCCACCTCCAGTTTCCCTGACTTCTCAGAGCCACCATGAGAAGACCCTGAGGTCACCTGCACAAGTCGAGGGACCCCAGGGTGTCCTGCCTCAACCCGAGAAAGACCTCCAGAGACCTTCTTCAACATGTCTCGAGGCCAGATTCCCCTACTGCCGTGAGCCGGCATATTGCATATTGAGTGCATATTGCATATTGCATATTGAGTGCAGCACTTTCCACAGCATCATCATTCAGGATCTGGAATAGCTCCACTGGAATTCTATCACTGCTGGGAGCCAGTGAGGAACTCCGCCCATGACAAAGGTCATGAGGAAGGAGGCTCGGCATGCGCAAAGGCGGGATCGAGCTTCAGGAGTCCCCCTGGAAATTCTCGAGCATATACCCCCAAAACCAGAGTCTGCCTACTTTCTGCTTGTGCTTGCACCTAAACCTCTGACTTTACGGGGGCTCTCCCCCACTACCTCTCTCTGAAAAAAGAGTTAGCTTACAGTTCCAGTTAATAATTCCTGGGTGTGACAGTGTTTAACCTACAAACTCCTTTGGAAATCCTCTAGCCTGCCTGAATAGGTTTTTCCGGCCACATGTGATTGTTCAGAGCCTCTCAACTGTTAGAGGCAGGAGATGTTCTAAACTGTCTAAACACAAATTCTTTTGAGTAGTTACAAGATTGATTAGAAATTGTATTGGTGAATGGTTTTTCATTTGTTGGGCCATTGTTTGCTGCTAAGTTTCCATATCCCTTACCTGCTGTGTCCCTGGCAGTGTATTGATTAATATAATTGGTGTAAGTAGTAGCTTTAATGTTTGTAACCTGGGACCCTTGAGTTAATTCTTTTTCTTGTTATAGCCCACCACACCTTTGCTCTGTAGGAATGCAACTTTATCTAATGCTTTTTTGGAGGGTGGCTCCTGACCAACCACCTTTAGAGAAAAATAAGTTTTCTGAAGAAAAGGTCTTAAAATGTTAACAGGCCTCCGGGCCAGAAGATGATGCAAATCACCTAAGCTTTTGCATATGATAAGTTTGCAGGAAGAAAGCCTGGTTTGCTGCAAGACTCTACCCCTTCCCCCATTATCCTCTATGCATAACTTAAGGTATAAAAACTACTTTGAAAAATAAAGTGCGGGCCTTGTTCACCGAAACTTGGTCTCACCATGTCGTTCTTTCTCTTACCTTCTGGCTGAATTATTCAGCCTCTTTTCGCCACTGAATTTCCTCACTGAGCTATCCTCCTTCTATTACTCTTTATATCCTTAATTAACATTTAATTAAGCAGTGGTTTCCTGATCTTCGCCTACGCCGTCTCTCCTTCGAATACCCTGGATCAGCCGGGGCTGGTCCCCGGCACGCTACCATGGCTCGAGAGCAATGACGCGCTCGCCCTCGCCACTCGCATGGAGACCCGACTTCCCTGGCGCCCCACGAGAGGCTCACTGACCTCGCCGTCGTACCTCGTGAGAAAGCGCACACTGGGGCCACCGCTCGAGAACAACCCCAAGACTCCCCCGTCATCGCGAGATGAGGGCCTTCGTCTCCTGCATGGCCTAGAGACCAATCTCGCGACCTCTCTCCAAAAGCCTCAGGAGGCTTGACTCCCTTTAGTCCACCCAGTGAGCTCCAAGAGATACCCGTCGCGACTCGAGAGCAGAGCGGGGTTCTTTGCTTCCACTCGAGATGGATGCCTGTCTCCCCGGGTGTGTCTGGAATGTTACCCCGAGATCCCTGTCGCCCCTGGAGAGGAACACTGGCTTCTGGACACAAGCCTAGATGAGGTCTATTGGCCCTGCAGTCACTCGAGAGCAATCCCCAGCTTTCCTTCGCAACTCGAATGGAAGATTGGACTTCCCTGGGCCTACACAAGAAGCATCCTGAATTCCCCGTCGTAATTCGAGAATCCTGCTACACCTCGAGAAAAACCACGTGGTTCCCCCGTCATCGCAAGATGTAGCCCTGTGCCGCTACAGCGTCTCAGGAGAAGTCCCACTTTAGGAATTGGAGTTCGAAACGGTACTTGTCACCCTTGATGCGACCCACAAAGTGCCCCGACATCCCGGTCTCCCTCGAGAGGAACACCGAAGTTTTCTGGCAACACTTCCTCTGAGCCTCTTCTACCCTCCTGATCTGGACAGGAGGGTCGACTCCCCTGCTTTGTCTGGAAGGGGTTCCCGGCCTTCCGGTCGCACCTCAGGATGAGGCCGGTCTCACGACGACATTCCAGACGTGGCCTCGTGGGTGGTTCCACATTCCGAAGGACCCCGATTTCCCGGTCCCCTCTTGATAAGAACCCGATGCCCGGACACCTCTTCGAACTCCACCCTGTGAATGAAGTCAACACGAAGGGGCAGTGACTCGCCCGTGCATCGTCGGGAAAAGACCCCCAGGTTCCAAATACCGCTCGACAAGTGGCCTGTCTCCCCGGGAACACCTCGAGAGGCAAGCGGAGTTCCATGCCTCAACCCAAGACGAGGCCTGACTCTCCTGTCCCAAGTCTGCAGGGACCTTGCGGTCGGAGTCTGAAGTCAGAGGAACCCTGAGGTTCCTGCCTCAACTGGAGATGAGGCCCTCTTCCAATGCACCAAACCCAGTGGAGTGCCGAGAGGCCCCTCCCACCTCCAGTTTCCCTGACTTCTCAGAGCCACCATGAGAAGACCCTGAGGTCACCTGCACAAGTCGAGGGACCCCAGGGTGTCCTGCCTCAACCCGAGAAAGACCTCGAGAGACATTCTTCAACACGTCTCGAGGCCAGATTCCCCTACTATGACTTGAGAGTAAAGACGCGCCCCCCCTCGCCATTCGCATGGAGACCCGACTTCCTTGCCGCCCCACGAGAGGCTCACTGACCTCGCCGTCGTACCTCGCGAGAAACCGCACACTGGGGCCGCCGCTCGAGAACAACCCCGAGCCTCCCCCGTCATCGCGACTTGAGGGCCTTCGTCTCCTGTATGGCCTAGAGACCAGTCTCTCGACCTCTCTCCAAACGCCTCAGGAGGCTTGACTCCCTTTAGTCCACCCAGTGAGCTCCAAGAGATACCCGTCGCGACTCAAGAGCAGAGCGGGGTTCTTTGCTCCCACTTGAGATGGATGCCTGTCTCCCCGGGTGCGTCTGGAATGCAACCCCGAGATCCCTTTCGCCCCTGGAGAGGAACATTGGCTTCTGGACACAAGCCTAGATGAGGTCTATTGGCCCTGCAGTCACTCGAGAGCAATCCCCAGCTTTCCTTCGCAACTCGAATGGAAGATTGGACTTCCCTGGGCCAACACAAGAGGCATCCTGAATTCCCCGTCGTAACTCGAGAATCCCGCTGCAACTCGAGAAAATCCACGTGGTTCCCCCGTCATCGCAAGATGAAGCCCTTTCCCGCTACAGTGTCTCAGGAGAAGTCCCACGTTAGGTATTGGAGGTCGAAACGGTACTTGGCACCCTTGATGCGACCCACAAAGTGCCCCGACATCCCGGTCTCCCTCGAGAGGAACACCGAGGTTTTCCCGCACCACTTCCTCTGAGCCCCTTCTACCCTCCTGATCTGGACAGGAGGGTCGACTCCCCTGCTTTGTCTGGAAGGGGTTCCCGGCCTTCCGGTCGCACCTCAGGATGAGGCCGGTCTCACGACGACATTCCAGACGTGGCCTCGTGGGTGGTTCCACATTCCGAAGGACCCCGATTTCCCGGTCCCCTCTTGATAAGAACCCGATGCCCGGACACCTCTTCGAACTCCACCCTGTGAATGAAGTCAACACGAAGGGGCAGTGACTCGCCCGTGCATCGTCGGGAAAAGACCCCCAGGTTCCAAATACCGCTCGACGCGTGGCCTGTCTCCCCAGGAACACCTCGAGAGGCAAGCGGAGTTCCATGCCTCAACCCAAGACGAGGCCTGACTCTCCTGTCCCAAGTCTGCAGGGACCTTGCGGTCGGAGTCTGAAGTCAGAGGAACCCTGAGGTTCCTGCCTCAACTGGAGATGAGGCCCTCTTCCAATGCACCAAACCCAGTGGAGTGCCGAGAGGCCCCTCCCACCTCCAGTTTCCCTGACTTCTCAGAGCCACCATGAGAAGCCCCCTGAGGTCACCTGCACAAGTCGAGGGACCCCAGGGTGTCCTGCCTCAACCCGAGAAAGACCTCCAGAGACCTTCTTCAACACGTCTCGAGGCCAGATTCCCCTACTGCCGTGAGCCGGCATATTGCATATTGAGTGCATATTGCATATTGCATATTGAGTGCAGCACTTTCCACAGCATCATCATTCAGGATCTGGAATAGCTCCACTGGAATTCTATCACTGCTGGGAGCCAGTGAGGAACTCCGCCCATGACAAAGGTCATGAGGAAGGAGGCTCGGCATACGCAAAGGCGGGATCGAGCTTCAGGAGTCCCCCTGGAAATTCTCGAGCATATACCCCCAAAACCAGAGTCTGCCTACTTTCTGCTTGTGCTTGCACCTAAACCTCTGACTTTACGGGGGCTCTCCCCCACTACCTCTCTCTGAAAAAGAGTTAGCTTACAGTTCCAGTTAATAATTCCTGGGTGTGACAGTGTTTAAGCTACAAACTCCTTTGGAAATCCTCTAGCCTGCCTGAATAGGTTTTTCCGGCCACATGTGATTGTTCAGAGCCTCCCAACTGTGAGAGGCAGGAGATGTTCTAAACTGTCTAAACACAAATTCTTTTGAGTAGTTACAAGATTGATTAGAAATTGTATTGGTGAATGGTTTTTCACTTGTTGGGCCATTGTTTGCTGCTAAGTTTCCATATCCCTTACCTGCTGTGTCCCTGGCAGTGTATTGATTAATATAATTGGTGTAAGTAGTAGCTTTAATGTTTGTAACCTGGGACCCTTGAGTTAATTCTTTTTCTTGTTATAGCCCACCACACCTTTGCTCTGTAGGAATGCAACTTTATCTAATGCTTTTTTGGAGGGTGGCTCCTGACCAACCACCTTTAGAGAAAAATAAGTTTTCTGAAGAAAAGGTCTTAAAATGTTAACAGGCCTCCGGGCCAGAAGATGATGCAAATCACCTAAGCTTTTGCATATGATAAGTTTGCAGGAAGAAAGCCTGGTTTGCTGCAAGACTCTACCCCTTCCCCCATTATCCTCTATGCATAACTTAAGGTATAAAAACTACTTTGAAAAATAAAGTGCGGGCCTTGTTCACCGAAACTTGGTCTCACCATGTCGTTCTTTCTCTTACCTTCTGGCTGAATTATTCAGCCTCTTTTCGCCACTGAATTTCCTCACTGAGCTATCCTCCTTCTATTACTCTTTATATCCTTAATTAACATTTAATTAAGCAGTGGTTTCCTGATCTTCGCCTACGCCGTCTCTCCTTCGAATACCCTGGATCAGCCGGGGCTGGTCCCCGGCACGCTACCATGGCTCGAGAGCAATGACGCGCTCGCCCTCGCCACTCGCATGGAGACCCGACTTCCCTGGCGCCCCACGAGAGGCTCACTGACCTCGCCGTCGTACCTCGTGAGAAAGCGCACACTGGGGCCACCGCTCGAGAACAACCCCAAGACTCCCCCGTCATCGCGAGATGAGGGCCTTCGTCTCCTGCATGGCCTAGAGACCAATCTCGCGACCTCTCTCCAAAAGCCTCAGGAGGCTTGACTCCCTTTAGTCCACCCAGTGAGCTCCAAGAGATACCCGTCGCGACTCGAGAGCAGAGCGGGGTTCTTTGCTTCCACTCGAGATGGATGCCTGTCTCCCCGGGTGTGTCTGGAATGCAACCCCGAGATCCCTGTCGCCCCTGGAGAGGAACACTGGCTTCTGGACACAAGCCTAGATGAGGTCTATTGGCCCTGCAGTCACTCGAGAGCAATCCCCAGCTTTCCTTCGCAACTCGAATGGAAGATTGGACTTCCCTGGGCCTACACAAGAAGCATCCTGAATTCCCCGTCGTAATTCGAGAATCCTGCTACACCTCGAGAAAAACCACGTGGTTCCCCCGTCATCGCAAGATGTAGCCCTGTGCCGCTACAGCGTCTCAGGAGAAGTCCCACTTTAGGAATTGGAGTTCGAAACGGTACTTGTCACCCTTGATGCGACCCACAAAGTGCCCCGACATCCCGGTCTCCCTCGAGAGGAACACCGAAGTTTTCTGGCAACACTTCCTCTGAGCCTCTTCTACCCTCCTGATCTGGACAGGAGGGTCGACTCCCCTGCTTTGTCTGGAAGGGGTTCCCGGCCTTCCGGTCGCACCTCAGGATGAGGCCGGTCTCACGACGACATTCCAGACGTGGCCTCGTGGGTGGTTCCACATTCCGAAGGACCCCGATTTCCCGGTCCCCTCTTGATAAGAACCCGATGCCCGGACACCTCTTCGAACTCCACCCTGTGAATGAAGTCAACACGAAGGGGCAGTGACTCGCCCGTGCATCGTCGGGAAAAGACCCCCAGGTTCCAAATACCGCTCGACAAGTGGCCTGTCTCCCCGGGAACACCTCGAGAGGCAAGCGGAGTTCCATGCCTCAACCCAAGACGAGGCCTGACTCTCCTGTCCCAAGTCTGCAGGGACCTTGCGGTCGGAGTCTGAAGTCAGAGGAACCCTGAGGTTCCTGCCTCAACTGGAGATGAGGCCCTCTTCCAATGCACCAAACCCAGTGGAGTGCCGAGAGGCCCCTCCCACCTCCAGTTTCCCTGACTTCTCAGAGCCACCATGAGAAGACCCTGAGGTCACCTGCACAAGTCGAGGGACCCCAGGGTGTCCTGCCTCAACCCGAGAAAGACCTCGAGAGACCTTCTTCAACACGTCTCGAGGCCAGATTCCCCTACTATGACTTGAGAGTAAAGACGCGCTCCCCCTCGCCATTCGCATGGAGACCCGACTTCCTTGCCGCCCCACGAGAGGCTCACTGACCTCGCCGTCGTACCTCGCGAGAAACCGCACACTGGGGCCGCCGCTCGAGAACAACCCCGAGCCTCCCCCGTCATCGCGACTTGAGGGCCTTCGTCTCCTGTATGGCCTAGAGACCAGTCTCTCGACCTCTCTCCAAACGCCTCAGGAGGCTTGACTCCCTTTAGTCCACCCAGTGAGCTCCAAGAGATACCCGTCGCGACTCAAGAGCAGAGCGGGGTTCTTTGCTCCCACTCGAGATGGATGCCTGTCTCCCCGGGTGCGTCTGGAATGCAACCCCGAGATCCCTTTCGCCCCTGGAGAGGAACATTGGCTTCTGGACACAAGCCTAGATGAGGTCTATTGGCCCTGCAGTCACTCGAGAGCAATCCCCAGCTTTCCTTCGCAACTCGAATGGAAGATTGGACTTCCCTGGGCCAACACAAGAGGCATCCTGAATTCCCCGTCGTAACTCGAGAATCCCGCTGCAACTCGAGAAAATCCACGTGGTTCCCCCGTCATCGCAAGATGAAGCCCTTTCCCGCTACAGTGTCTCAGGAGAAGTCCCACGTTAGGTATTGGAGGTCGAAACGGTACTTGGCACCCTTGATGCGACCCACAAAGTGCCCCGACATCCCGGTCTCCCTCGAGAGGAACACCGAGGTTTTCCCGCACCACTTCCTCTGAGCCCCTTCTACCCTCCTGATCTGGACAGGAGGGTCGACTCCCCTGCTTTGTCTGGAAGGGGTTCCCGGCCTTCCGGTCGCACCTCAGGATGAGGCCGGTCTCACGACGACATTCCAGACGTGGCCTCGTGGGTGGTTCCACATTCCGAAGGACCCCGATTTCCCGGTCCCCTCTTGATAAGAACCCGATGCCCGGACACCTCTTCGAACTCCACCCTGTGAATGAAGTCAACACGAAGGGGCAGTGACTCGCCCGTGCATCGTCGGGAAAAGACCCCCAGGTTCCAAATACCGCTCGACGCGTGGCCTGTCTCCCCGGGAACACCTCGAGAGGCAAGCGGAGTTCCATGCCTCAACCCAAGACGAGGCCTGACTCTCCTGTCCCAAGTCTGCAGGGACCTTGCGGTCGGAGTATGAAGTCAGAGGAACCCTGAGGTTCCTGCCTCAACTGGAGATGAGGCCCTCTTCCAATGCACCAAACCCAGTGGAGTGCCGAGAGGCCCCTCCCACCTCCAGTTTCCCTGACTTCTCAGAGCCACCATGAGAAGCCCCCTGAGGTCACCTGCACAAGTCGAGGGACCCCAGGGTGTCCTGCCTCAACCCGAGAAAGACCTCCAGAGACCTTCTTCAACACGTCTCGAGGCCAGATTCCCCTACTGCCGTGAGCCGGCATATTGCATATTGAGTGCATATTGCATATTGCATATTGAGTGCAGCACTTTCCACAGCATCATCATTCAGGATCTGGAATAGCTCCACTGGAATTCTATCACTGCTGGGAGCCAGTGAGGAACTCCGCCCATGACAAAGGTCATGAGGAAGGAGGCTCGGCATGCGCAAAGGCGGGATCGAGCTTCAGGAGTCCCCCTGGAAATTCTCGAGCATATACCCCCAAAACCAGAGTCTGCCTACTTTCTGCTTGTGCTTGCACCTAAACCTCTGACTTTACGGGGGGCTCTCCCCCACTACCTCTCTCTGAAAAAAGAGTTAGCTTACAGTTCCAGTTAATAATTCCTGGGTGTGACAGTGTTTAAGCTACAAACTCCTTTGGAAATCCTCTAGCCTGCCTGAATAGGTTTTTCCGGCCACATGTGATTGTTCAGAGCCTCCCAACTGTGAGAGGCAGGAGATGTTCTAAACTGTCTAAACACAAATTCTTTTGAGTAGTTACAAGATTGATTAGAAATTGTATTGGTGAATGGTTTTTCACTTGTTGGGCCATTGTTTGCTGCTAAGTTTCCATATCCCTTACCTGCTGTGTCCCTGGCAGTGTATTGATTAATATAATTGGTGTAAGTAGTAGCTTTAATGTTTGTAACCTGGGACCCTTGAGTTAATTCTTTTTCTTGTTATAGCCCACCACACCTTTGCTCTGTAGGAATGCAACTTTATCTAATGCTTTTTTGGAGGGTGGCTCCTGACCAACCACCTTTAGAGAAAAATAAGTTTTCTGAAGAAAAGGTCTTAAAATGTTAACAGGCCTCCGGGCCAGAAGATGATGCAAATCACCTAAGCTTTTGCATATGATAAGTTTGCAGGAAGAAAGCCTGGTTTGCTGCAAGACTCTACCCCTTCCCCCATTATCCTCTATGCATAACTTAAGGTATAAAAACTACTTTGAAAAATAAAGTGCGGGCCTTGTTCACCGAAACTTGGTCTCACCATGTCGTTCTTTCTCTTACCTTCTGGCTGAATTATTCAGCCTCTTTTCGCCACTGAATTTCCTCACTGAGCTATCCTCCTTCTATTACTCTTTATATCCTTAATTAACATTTAATTAAGCAGTGGTTTCCTGATCTTCGCCTACGCCGTCTCTCCTTCGAATACCCTGGATCAGCCGGGGCTGGTCCCCGGCACGCTACCATGGCTCGAGAGCAATGACGCGCTCGCCCTCGCCACTCGCATGGAGACCCGACTTCCCTGGCGCCCCACGAGAGGCTCACTGACCTCGCCGTCGTACCTCGTGAGAAAGCGCACACTGGGGCCGCCGCTCGAGAACAACACCAAGACTCCCCCGTCATCGCGAGATGAGGGCCTTCGTCTCCTGCATGGCCTAGAGACCAATCTCGCGACCTCTCTCCAAAAGCCTCAGGAGGCTTGACTCCCTTTAGTCCACCCAGTGAGCTCCAAGAGATACCCGTCGCGACTCGAGAGCAGAGCGGGGTTCTTTGCTTCCACTCGAGATGGATGCCTGTCTCCCCGGGTGTGTCTGGAATGCAACCCCGAGATCCCTGTCGCCCCTGGAGAGGAACACTGGCTTCTGGACACAAGCCTAGATGAGGTCTATTGGCCCTGCAGTCACTCGAGAGCAATCCCCAGCTTTCCTTCGCAACTCGAATGGAAGATTGGACTTCCCTGGGCCTACACAAGAAGCATCCTGAATTCCCCGTCGTAATTCGAGAATCCTGCTACACCTCGAGAAAAACCACGTGGTTCCCCCGTCATCGCAAGATGTAGCCCTGTGCCGCTACAGCGTCTCAGGAGAAGTCCCACTTTAGGAATTGGAGTTCGAAACGGTACATGTCACCCTTGATGCGACCCACAAAGTGCCCCGACATCCCGGTCTCCCTCGAGAGGAACACCGAAGTTTTCTGGCAACACTTCCTCTGAGCCTCTTCTACCCTCCTGATCTGGACAGGAGGGTCGACTCCCCTGCTTTGTCTGGAAGGGGTTCCCGGCCTTCCGGTCGCACCTCAGGATGAGGCCGGTCTCACGACGACATTCCAGACGTGGCCTCGTGGGTGGTTCCACATTCCGAAGGACCCCGATTTCCCGGTCCCCTCTTGATAAGAACCCGATGCCCGGACACCTCTCCGAACTCCACCCTGTGAATGAAGTCAACACGAAGGGGCAGTCACTCGCCCATGTATCGTCCGGAAAAACCCCCAGGTTCCAAACCCAGTGGAGTGCCGAGAGGCCCCTCCCACCTCGAGTTTCCCTGACTTCTCAGAGCCACCATGAGAAGCCCCCTGAGGTCACCTGCACAAGTCCATGGAAGCCAGGGTGTCCTGCCTCAATCCGAGAACGACCTCGAAAAAAGAGGAACAAAACGAAAATTTAAATGTGATATAAGCTTTTAGATGAACTATTAACACTAATTACACTCGAAAATATCTGCCTATGAGAGTCTTGATTGAAGGCAGATGAGAAGGGGACGACAGAGGATAAGATGGTCGGATGGCATCAGTGATTCGATGGACATGAGTTTGAGCAAGCCCCTGGAGTTGGTGATGGACACGGAAGCCCGGCGTCCGGCAGGCCTCGGGGTCCCAAAGTGTCAGACACGACTGAGCCACTGAACGGAACTGAACTTACAATCGTTTCTCCAGGTGTTTTGGTTACCCGAGTTTCTATCCTGTGCTAAACTAAGTGACGACAGTGTACTGAAGAGCTAGGTCATTTCCAAATAAATTCAAGTTCTGAAACATTCACGCCTTGAAAGGACCTCCCTTTTACACAGAAACAAAAGAGATTTTTGACTATTCAATAATAGTGTCTGGCACCATCCTGACATGTGAAACGTAAGAAAGCAATTTTTTTTGTTTGGTTTGGTTCTGATCTTGGGTGTGTGTGTGTGTGTTTGTGTGTGTGTGTGTGTGTGCGTGTGTGCGGGCGTGCGTGCGGGGGAGGGGAGGGGCGCTACTATCACTGATAGGTATGTTCACCAATTTGTCGAATGCCAATATAAAAGTCAGTTCTTGGTTGCTGAAGGGAAATGTATGACTTGGTATTAAAAGAAGGTATGTGGCATGAAATCGCATTTTCTGAAGGAAAACGACGTCGTTCTTTCTTCCAGGTGGCAGTTTCAGGATGGGAGAAGCAAAGGAATGGGTACAGAATGGGATAAGGAGGTTGTAGGGAAAGTGGACCCCCAGAAAAGAGTGTTGTGCCTAGCACAAGGTTTCTTGAGAGGTTGAACTGCCTTTGCTAATGGATTTTAAGTTTCTTAACCTCTTCCGTGATCTCTTCTAGGTTGACCTAGAACAGAAATCTTTTGTTAGCTTTGGCTAAGTGGAGAAGTATTGCTTCACGGTGACTTGTGTGATCCTACCTGACTGTTCTAAACCCTTTTGTTATCTATGCACTGCTGCTGCTGCTGCTGCTGCTGCTGCGAAGTCGTTTCAGTCGTGTCCGAGTCTGTGTGACCCCATGGACGGCAGCCCACCAGGCCCCGCAGTCCCTGGGGTTCTCTAGGCAAGAACACTGGAGTGGGTTGCCATGTCCTCCTCCAATGCATGAAAGTGAAATGTGAAAGTGAAGTCGCTCAGTCGTGCCCGACTCTGAGCGGCCCCATGGACTGCAGCCTACCAGGCTCTTCCGTCCATGAGATTTTCCAGGCAAGAGTACTGGAGTGGGGTGCCATTGCCTTCTCCCATATCTATTCACAAGCCTGCCTAAATCATTGACTTCTAGCCACCTTTGGGATGCCAATGACCACCCACCCTTACCAGGCCACAGAGGAGAGACAACACTTACCACAGGAGGTCCGGGTAAGGAACAAGGAACTAACAAGCGCCCACCAACCAGGATTCTGCAGAGGTCAACAAGAGGTCAGCAAGAGATGGGAGACTGCAGTCCAGAGGTCCTAGCAACTTCCAGCGAGCAGCAAAGACCCAGCATAGTCAAAACGAATTCAATGTTACGCAAAACAAATAAATAAACGGACAGAAGTTCTTGGAACACATGACTGAGGTTAGGGGTGAGGCAGTACATGTATGTGCCAGGATACTCTTAAAGTATACTCTTAACATAGATGAGGAGAACAAGGTAGGAGGAAAACTTACTGTTTGGTTCAGGTCGCTTCTGAGCCTTTTGGGGGAACCGACCTGAAGCCAGAGTCTAGCGGAAATACACAGGCTTTGAACATCGCTGAAGACCAACATTTCCTAAGGAAAAAACGCATTGCTTAGCTCAAGGTTTGTCTGGGAAATTCTTACACATCAGGAGATGGCTCCCAGGTGGATTTCTACAAAGAACATCCATGCAAAGGACAAGCCTGCACAGCTCTGTGCACATCTGCCCCCTCCCCGCCTCACAGCCAGCAGCATTTCCAAGTGACCTCCTAAGGCCTTCGCCAAACTACAGGGGCACCTCTGGGTTTCCTGTTTCCCTCATTTTTCGGAATCTTTTCTAAAAAAAAAAAAAGAAAAACAAAAAACAAGTTAAAAAAAAAGGAAAACCCCGCACATTTCTTCGTAGAATGCCACAGTGGAAGGAAAACAGGCCTTCAATATTAAGACCTAAATTTGCAAAACACTTGGAGCTTGGTTTTTTGTTTTGTTTTGTTTTGTTTTGTTTGAATCAAACCACCACATCATTTAAAATTTTTACACGTTCTAATTATTCGGTTCCAAAACACCAAACTTGTCCTGCACACGGTCCCCATGGAAAGGCCCCCTCAGCAGAACAGCCACAGATGCTGCCATGAAAGGGCAGCAGGGTGCCCTCCTCCCTTGTTTTCTGCCTGGGCGGCCACCGGGTTTTGAAACCCATGCACCCTACTAAGTTTCTAGGGTGCAATTCGTGGACCCTTCCCTTTCCCATCCCAGCAGGTGGTCAAGGGCCCACTGGCCTCCAAAGTGCCAGAAGCAGGGCTGGGCCAGCCGGCCAGAGTTCAGGGTTCTGGCCCTTGGACTTGCAGCGGACACTAGGCTGCTTGGGAAAACCGCGCGGCTCTGACCTTTCAGCAAAGGGGTGGAGTGGTCAAGGCCTTGAGCCCAAAGGCGAGGTCTTTCTGCGACCGCCAGGTTGTGCCAACAGAGGGCGGACTACGTGGTTCCCTGCTCCACGCAGTCCCCGTTACCTGACCTGTGGTCCGCACCCCTCCGCTGCGCCCACTGGATGCCGACCCTTGGGGACCCAGGAGCGCACGCAATGGGCGTTCCCAGCCGCCACGGCGACGCCCGAGAGGATATCGGGGAAGCCCTCCCCCACCCCCGCCAGGAGCCGACCCCCGCCCCGCGCCGCCCCGCCCCTGCCATGCTCCCGGTGCCTTCCCAGCCGCAGTGGGGATCCCCGGAGCACAACTGGGACCGCCCCCCATCCCCGCCACGACCCGATTCCCGACCCGCGCCGCCCGGCTTCGCCCCGCCCCGGGCGCGCTCCCGGTGCGCTGCCCACCTTCACCACGGGCTCCCGGTGAGCCCCGCCCCCACGCCCGGTTCCAGGAGAGCCTCTGGGACCTCGCTCCCGCCGCCCGGTGAAACGGGAGGACAATCCATCCAGCCCACAGAGGCAATCCAAGCTGTCTAGAATTCAGGGATCCAACGAGGACTACGGAAAGGAAAGATGACCTGACCTAGGAGGGCCATGGTATTCTACAGAACCGGACAAAGTTGGTTTCCAAGGAAACTTGATTCCTTGGAACCCGGAAAGCTGGTTCTTTTCATATGCAATTCCAAACCATGAGCTCCTTCCCAAAGCCTGCCTGGCCGCCAGCCCCACCCCCCTCCCCAGAAAAAAACGGCTCAAAGAAATCTTTTCCATCTCAGGCGGAAAACTGGAAGATGTCTTGTCTTGTCTGTCTGGATTGATGTATGTGTCAGTGTGAGCCTTGGGATTTTTGATAATAGTGCTCAAGTTCTGAGTTCTTATTTCAATGGTCTCAAGACAAGGCAGCCCTTGCAAACCCAAGTGCTTCCAATACAAGAAAACTTTGACCTCAGGGAATGTCAGAGTCCCGTGAACTGGGAACTAGTCAATATTAAATATCTAGTAGTTTTGTTTTTGCTCCTCTACTGTAGACATGTCTAAGAGTCATCAACATGAAGCACAAAATGTTCATAGTGCCTCGGTTTGTTCTAAGGTAAAAATTGCTATATCGTTCTATCTGTCACAAGCTTGTCAACAAGAAAGTACCTCGAAAGAACAGGAAGAAAACGAAAAATTAAATGTCATATGAGTTTTGGATAAACTATGAACACTAATTACACTCTACACTATCTGCCTATGAGGGTCTTGATTGAAGGCAGAGGAGAAGGGGACGACAGAGGCTAAGATGGTTGGATGGCATCACTGATTCGATGGACATGAGTTTGAGCAAGCCCCTGGAGTTGGTGATGGACACGGAAGCCCAGCGTCCTGCAGGCCACGGGGTCCCAAAGAGTCAGACACGACTGAGCCACTGAACTGAACTGAACATACAATCGTTTCTCCAGGTGTTTTGGTTACCCGAGTTTCTATCCTGTGCTAAACTAAGTGACGACCGTGTACTGAAGAGCTGGGTCATTTCCAAATAAATTAAAGTTCTGAAACATTCACGCCTTGAAAGGACCTCCCTTTTACACAGAAACAAAAGAGATTTTTGACTATCCAATAATAGTGTCTGGCACCATCCTGACATGTGAAACGTAAGAAAGCAATTTTTTTTGTTTGGTTTGGTTCTGATCTTGGGGTGTGTGTGTGTGTGTGTGTGTGCGTGCGTGCGTGCGTGCGGGGGAGGGGAGGGGCGCTACTATCACTGATAGGTATGTTCACCAATCTGTCGAATGCCAATATAAAAGTCAGTTCTTGGTTGCTGAAGGGAAATGTATGACTTGGTATTAAAAGAAGGTATGTGGCATGAAATCGCATTTTCTGAAGGAAAACGACGTCGTTCTTTCTTCCAGGTGGCAGTTTCAGGATGGGAGAAGCAAAGGAATGGGTACAGAATGGGATAAGGAGGTTGTAGGGAAAGTGGACCCCCAGAAAAGAGTGTTGTGCCTAGCACAAGGTTTCTTGAGAGGTTGAACTGCCTTTGCTAATGGATTTTAAGTTTCTTTACCTCTTCCGTGATCTCTTCTAGGTTGACCTAGAACAGAAATCTTTTGTGAGCTTTGGCTAAGTGGAGAAGTATTGCTTCACGGTGACTTGTGTGATCCTACCTGACTGTTCTAAACCCTTTTGATATCTATGCACTGCTGCTGCTGCTGCTGCTGCTGCTGCGAAGTCGTTTCAGTCGTGTCCGAGTCTGTGTGACCCCATGGACGGCAGCCCACCAGGCCCCGCAGTCCCTGGGGTTCTCTAGGCAAGAACACTGGAGTGGGTTGCCATGTCCTCCTCCAATGCATGAAAGTGAAATGTCAAAGTGAAGTCGCTCAGTCGTGCCCGACTCTGAGCGGCCCCATGGACTGCAGCCTACCAGGCTCTTCCGTCCATGAGATTTTCCAGGCAAGAGTACTGGAGTGGGGTGCCATTGCCTTCTCCCATATCTATTCACAAGCCTGCCTAAATCATTGACTTCTAGCCACCTTTGGGATGCCAATGACCACCCAGCCTTACCAGGCCGCAGAGGAGAGAAAACACTTACCACAGGAGGTCCGGGTAAGGAACAAGGAACTAACAAGCTCCCACCAACCAGGATTCTGCAGAGGTCAACAAGAGGTCAGCAAGAGATGGGAGACTGCAGTCCAGAGGTCCTAGCAACTTCCAGCGAGCAGCAAAGACCCAGCATAGTCAAAACGAATTCAATGTTACCAAAAACAAATAAATAAACGGACAGAAGTTCTTGGAACACATGACTGAGGTTAGGGGTGAGGCAGTACATGTATGTGCCAGGACACTCTTAAAGTATACTCTTAACATAGATGAGGAGAACAAGGTAGGAGGAAAACTTACTGTTTGGTTCAGGTCGCTTCGGAGCCTTTTGGGGGAAGCGACCTGAAGCCAGAGTCTAGCGGAAATACACAGGCTTTGAACATCGCTGAAGACCAACATTTCCTAAGGAAAAAACGCATTGCTTAGCTCAAGGTTTGTCTGGGAAATTCTTACACATCAGGAGATGGCTCCGAGGTGGATTTCTACAAAGAACATCCATGCAAAGGACAAGCCTGCACAGCTCTGTGCACATCTGCCCCCTCCCCCTCACAGCCAGCAGCATTTCCAAGTGACCTCCTAAGGCCTTCGCCAAACTACAGGGGCACCTCTGGGTTTCCTGTTTCCCTCATTTTTCGGAATCTTTTCTAAAAAAAAAAGAAAAACAAAAAACAAGTTAAAAAAAAGCAAAACCCCGCACATTTCTTCGTAGAATGCCACAGTGGAAGGAAAACAGGCCTTCAATATTAAGACCTAAATTTGCAAAACACTTGGAGCTTGGTTTTTTGTTTTGTTTTGTTTTGTTTTGTTTGAATCAAACCACCACATCATTGAAAATTTTTACACGTTCTAATTATTCGGTTCCAAAACACCAAACTTGTACTGCACACGGTCCCCATGGAAAGGCCCCCTCAGCAGGACAGCCACAGATGCTGCCATGAAAGGGCAGCAGGGTGCCCTCCTCCCTTGTTTTCTGCCTGGGCGGCCACCGGGTTTTGAAACCCATGCACCCTACTAAGTTTCTAGGGTGCAATTCGTGGACCCTTCCCTTTCCCATCCCAGCAGGTGGTCAAGGGCCCGCTGGCCTCCAAAGTGCCAGAAGCAGGGCTGGGCCAGCCGGCCAGAGTTCAGGGTTCTGGCCCTTGGACTTGCAGCGGACACTGGGCTGCTTGGGAAAACCGCGCGGCTCTGACCTTTCAGCAAAGGGGTGGAGCGGTCAAGGCCTTGAGCCCAAAGGCGAGGCCTTTCTGCGACCGCCAGGTTGTGCCAACAGAGGGCGGACTACGTGGTTCCCTGCTCCACGCAGTCCCAGTTCCCTGACCTGTGGTCCGCACCCCTCCGCCGCGCCCACTGGATGCCGACCCTTGGGGACCCAGGAGCGCACGCAATGGGCGTTCCCAGCCGCCACGGCGACCCCCGAGAGGACAACGGGGAAGCCCTCCCCCACCCCCGCCAGGAGCCGACCGCCGCCCCGCGCCTGCCATGCTCCCAGTGCCTTCCCAGCCGCAGTGGGGATACCCGGAGCACAACTGGGACCGCCCCCCATCCCCGCCACGACCCGATTCCCGACCCGCGCCGCCCGGCTTCGCCCCGCCCCGGGCGCGCTCCCGGTGCGCTGCCCACCTTCACCACGGGCTCCCGGTGAGCCCCGCCCCCACGCCCGGTTCCAGGAGAGCCTCTGGGACCTCGCTTCCGCCGCCCGGTGAAACGGGAGGACAATCCATCCAGCCCACAGAGGCAATCCAAGCTGTCTAGAATTCAGGGATCCAACGAGGACTACGGAAAGGAAAGATGACCTGACCTAGGAGGGCCATGATATTCTACAGAACCGGACAAAGTTGGTTTCCAAGGAAACTTGATTCCTTGGAACCCGGAAAGCTGGTTCTTTTCATATGCAATTCCAAACCATGAGCTCCTTCCCAAAGCCGGCCTGGCCGCCAGCCCCACCCCCCACTCCCCAGAAAAAAACGGCTCAAAGAAATCTTTTCCATCTCAGGCGGAAAACTGGAAGATGTCTTGTCTTGTCTGTCTGGATTGATGTCTGTGTCAGTGTGAGCCTTGGGATTTTTGATAATAGTGCTCAAGTT
Source organism: Bos javanicus (assembly GCF_032452875.1). Classification (NCBI taxonomy): domain Eukaryota; kingdom Metazoa; phylum Chordata; class Mammalia; order Artiodactyla; family Bovidae; genus Bos; species Bos javanicus. The sequence goes on along the minus strand of NW_026893691.1, from coordinate 404,957 downwards.
CTGAGTTCTTATTTCAATGGTCTCAAGACAAGGCAGCCCTTGCAAACCCAACTGCTTCCAATACAAGAAAACTTTGACCTCAGGGAATGTCAGAGTCCTGTGAACTGGGAACTAGTCAATATTAAATATCTAGTAGTTTTGTTTTTGCTCCTCTACTGTAGACATGTCTAAGAGTCATCAACATGAAGCACAAAATGTTCATAGTGCCTCGGTTTGTTCTAAGGTAAAAATTGCTATATCGTTCTATCTGTCACAAGCTTGTCAACAAGAAAGTACCTCGAAAGAACAGGAACAAAACGAAAAATTAAATGTGATATGAGCTTTTACATAAACTATGAACACTAATTACACTCGAAAATATCTGCCTATGAGAGTCTTGATTGAAGGCAGAGGAGAAGGGGACGACAGAGGCTAAGATGGTTGGATGGCATCACTGATTCGATGGACATGAGTTTGAGCAAGCCCCTGGAGTTGGTGATGGACACGGAAGCCCAGCGTCCTGCAGGCCACGGGGTCCCAAAGAGTCAGACACGACTGAGCCACTGAACTGAACTGAACATACAATCGTTTCTCCAGGTGTTTTGGTTACCCGAGTTTCTATCCTGTGCTAAACTAAGTGACGACAGTGTACTGAAGAGCTGGGTCATTTCCAAATAAATTCAAGTTCTGAAACATTCACGCCTTGAAAGGACCTCCCTTTTACACAGAAACAAAAGAGATTTTTGACTATCCAATAATAGTGTCTGGCACCATCCTGACAGGTGAAACGTAAGAAAGCAATTTTTTTTTTGTTTTGTTTGGTTCTGATCTTGGGTGTGTGTGTGTGTGTGTGTGTGTGTGTGTGTGTGTGTGTGCGTGTGGGGAAGGGGAGGGGTGCTACTATCACTGATAGGTATGTTCACCAATCTGTCGAATGCCAATATAAAAGTCAGTTCTTGGTTGCTGAAGGGAAATGTATGACTTGGTATTAAAAGAAGGTATGTGGCATGAAATCGCATTTTCTGAAGGAAAACGACGTCGTTCTTTCTTCCAGGTGGCAGTTTCAGGATGGGAGAAGCAAAGGAATGGGTACAGAATGGGATAAGGAGGTTGTAGGGAAAGTGGACCCCCAGAAAAGAGTGTTGTGCCTAGCACAAGGTTTCTTGAGAGGTTGAACTGCCTTTGCTAATGGATTTTAAGTTTCTTTACCTCTTCCGTGATCTCTTCTAGGTTGACCTAGAACAGAAATCTTTTGTGAGCTTTGGCTAAGTGGAGAAGTATTGCTTCACGGTGACTTGTGTGATCCTACCTGACTGTTCTCAACCCTTTTGATATCTATGCACTGCTGCTGCTGCTGCTGCTGCTGCTGCTGCTGCGAAGTCGTTTCAGTCGTGTCCGAGTCTGTGTGACCCCATGGACGGCAGCCCACCAGGCCCCGCAGTCCCTGGGGTTCTCTAGGCAAGAACACTGGTGTGGGTTGCCATGTCCTCCTCCAATGCATGAAAGTGAAATGTGAAAGTGAAGTCGCTCAGTCGTGCCCGACTCTGAGCGGCCCCATGGACTGCAGCCTACCAGGCTCTTCCGTCCATGAGATTTTCCAGGCAAGAGTACTGGAGTGGGGTGCCATTGCCTTCTCCCATATCTATTCACAAGCCTGCCTAAATCATTGACTTCTAGCCACCTTTGGGATGCCAATGACCACCCAGCCTTACCAGGCCGCAGAGGAGAGAAAACACTTACCACAGGAGGTCCGGGTAAGGAACAAGGAACTAACAAGCTCCCACCAACCAGGATTCTGCAGAGGTCAACAAGAGGTCAGCAAGAGATGGGAGACTGCAGTCCAGAGGTCCTAGCAACTTCCAGCGAGCAGCAAAGACCCAGCATAGTCAAAACGAATTCAATGTTACCAAAAACAAATAAATAAACGGACAGAAGTTCTTGGAACACATGACTGAGGTTAGGGGTGAGGCAGTACATGTATGTGCCAGGACACTCTTAAAGTATACTCTTAACATAGATGAGGAGAACAAGGTAGGAGGAAAACTTACTGTTTGGTTCAGGTCGCTTCGGAGCCTTTTGGGGGAACCGACCTGAAGCCAGAGTCTAGCGGAAATACACAGGCTTTGAACATCGCTGAAGACCAACATTTCCTAAGGAAAAACGCATTGCTTAGCTCAAGGTTTGTCTGGGAAATTCTTACACATCAGGAGATGGCTCCGAGGTGGATTTCTACAAAGAACATCCATGCAAAGGACAAGCCTGCACAGCTCTGTGCACATCTGCCCCCTCCCCCCCTCACAGCCAGCAGCATTTCCAAGTGACCTCCTAAGGCCTTCGCCAAACTACAGGGGCACCTCTGGGTTTCCTGTTTCCCTCATTTTTCGGAATCTTTTCTAAAAAAAAAAGAAAAACAAAAAACAAGTTAAAAAAAAGCAAAACCCCGCACATTTCTTCGTAGAATGCCACAGTGGAAGGAAAACAGGCCTTCAATATTAAGACCTAAATTTGGAAAACACTTGGAGCTTGGTTTTTTGTTTTGTTTTGTTTTGTTTTGTTTGAATCAAACCACCACATCATTGAAAATTTTTACACGTTCTAATTATTCGGTTCCAAAACACCAAACTTGTCCTGCACACGGTCCCCATGGAAAGGCCCCCTCAGCAGGACAGCCACAGATGCTGCCATGAAAGGGCAGCAGGGTGCCCTCCTCCCTTGTTTTCTGCCTGGGCGGCCACCGGGTTTTGAAACCCATGCACCCTACTAAGTTTCTAGGGTGCAATTCGTGGACCCTTCCCTTTCCCATCCCAGCAGGTGGTCAAGGGCCCGCTGGCCTCCAAAGTGCCAGAAGCAGGGCTGGGCCAGCCGGCCAGAGTTCAGGGTTCTGGCCCTTGGACTTGCAGCGGACACTGGGCTGCTTGGGAAAACCGCGCGGCTCTGACCTTTCAGCAAAGGGGTGGAGCGGTCAAGGCCTTGAGCCCAAAGGCGAGGCCTTTCTGCGACCGCCAGGTTGTGCCAACAGAGGGCGGACTACGTGGTTCCCTGCTCCACGCAGTCCCAGTTCCCTGACCTGTGGTCCGCACCCCTCCGCCGCGCCCACTGGATGCCGACCCTTGGGGACCCAGGAGCGCACGCAATGGGCGTTCCCAGCCGCCACGGCGACCCCCGAGAGGACAACGGGGAAGCCCTCCCCCACCCCCGCCAGGAGCCGACCGCCGCCCCGCGCCTGCCATGCTCCCAGTGCCTTCCCAGCCGCAGTGGGGATCCCCGGAGCACAACTGGGACCGCCCCCCATCCCCGCCACGACCCGATTCCCGACCCGCGCCGCCCGGCTTCGCCCCGCCCCGGGCGCGCTCCCGGTGCGCTGCCCACCTTCACCACGGGCTCCCGGTGAGCCCCGCCCCCACGCCCGGTTCCAGGAGAGCCTCTGGGACCTCGCTCCCGCCGCCCGGTGAAACGGGAGGACAATCCATCCAGCCCACAGAGGCAATCCAAGCTGTCTAGAATTCAGGGATCCAACGAGGACTACGGAAAGGAAAGATGACCTGACCTAGGAGGGCCATGATATTCTACAGAACCGGACAAAGTTGGTTTCCAAGGAAACTTGATTCCTTGGAACCCGGAAAGCTGGTTCTTTTCATATGCAATTCCAAACCATGAGCTCCTTCCCAAAGCCGGCCTGGCCGCCAGCCCCACCCCCACTCCCCAGAAAAAAACGGCTCAAAGAAATCTTTTCCATCTCAGGCGGAAAACTGGAAGATGTCTTGTCTTGTCTGTCTGGATTGATGTCTGTGTCAGTGTGAGCCTTGGGATTTTTGATAATAGTGCTCAAGTTCTGAGTTCTTATTTCAATGGTCTCAAGACAAGGCAGCCCTTGCAAACCCAACTGCTTCCAATACAAGAAAACTTTGACCTCAGGGAATGTCAGAGTCCTGTGAACTGGGAACTAGTCAATATTAAATATCTAGTAGTTTTGTTTTTGCTCCTCTACTGTAGACATGTCTAAGAGTCATCAACATGAAGCACAAAATGTTCATAGTGCCTCGGTTTGTTCTAAGGTAAAAATTGCTATATCGTTCTATCTGTCACAAGCTTGTCAACAAGAAAGTACCTCGAAAGAACAGGAACAAAACGAAAAATTAAATGTGATATGAGCTTTTACATAAACTATGAACACTAATTACACTCGAAAATATCTGCCTATGAGAGTCTTGATTGAAGGCAGAGGAGAAGGGGACGACAGAGGCTAAGATGGTTGGATGGCATCACTGATTCGATGGACATGAGTTTGAGCAAGCCCCTGGAGTTGGTGATGGACACGGAAGCCCAGCGTCCTGCAGGCCACGGGGTCCCAAAGAGTCAGACACGACTGAGCCACTGAACTGAACTGAACATACAATCGTTTCTCCAGGTGTTTTGGTTACCCGAGTTTCTATCCTGTGCTAAACTAAGTGACGACAGTGTACTGAAGAGCTGGGTCATTTCCAAATAAATTCAAGTTCTGAAACATTCACGCCTTGAAAGGACCTCCCTTTTACACAGAAACAAAAGAGATTTTTGACTATCCAATAATAGTGTCTGGCACCATCCTGACAGGTGAAACGTAAGAAAGCAATTTTTTTTTTGTTTTGTTTGGTTCTGATCTTGGGTGTGTGTGTGTGTGTGTGTGTGTGTGTGTGTGTGTGTGTGCGTGTGGGGAAGGGGAGGGGTGCTACTATCACTGATAGGTATGTTCACCAATCTGTCGAATGCCAATATAAAAGTCAGTTCTTGGTTGCTGAAGGGAAATGTATGACTTGGTATTAAAAGAAGGTATGTGGCATGAAATCGCATTTTCTGAAGGAAAACGACGTCGTTCTTTCTTCCAGGTGGCAGTTTCAGGATGGGAGAAGCAAAGGAATGGGTACAGAATGGGATAAGGAGGTTGTAGGGAAAGTGGACCCCCAGAAAAGAGTGTTGTGCCTAGCACAAGGTTTCTTGAGAGGTTGAACTGCCTTTGCTAATGGATTTTAAGTTTCTTTACCTCTTCCGTGATCTCTTCTAGGTTGACCTAGAACAGAAATCTTTTGTGAGCTTTGGCTAAGTGGAGAAGTATTGCTTCACGGTGACTTGTGTGATCCTACCTGACTGTTCTCAACCCTTTTGATATCTATGCACTGCTGCTGCTGCTGCTGCTGCTGCTGCTGCTGCGAAGTCGTTTCAGTCGTGTCCGAGTCTGTGTGACCCCATGGACGGCAGCCCACCAGGCCCCGCAGTCCCTGGGGTTCTCTAGGCAAGAACACTGGAGTGGGTTGCCATGTCCTCCTCCAATGCATGAAAGTGAAATGTGAAAGTGAAGTCGCTCAGTCGTGCCCGACTCTGAGCGGCCCCATGGACTGCAGCCTACCAGGCTCTTCCGTCCATGAGATTTTCCAGGCAAGAGTACTGGAGTGGGGTGCCATTGCCTTCTCCCATATCTATTCACAAGCCTGCCTAAATCATTGACTTCTAGCCACCTTTGGGATGCCAATGACCACCCAGCCTTACCAGGCCGCAGAGGAGAGAAAACACTTACCACAGGAGGTCCGGGTAAGGAACAAGGAACTAACAAGCTCCCACCAACCAGGATTCTGCAGAGGTCAACAAGAGGTCAGCAAGAGATGGGAGACTGCAGTCCAGAGGTCCTAGCAACTTCCAGCGAGCAGCAAAGACCCAGCATAGTCAAAACGAATTCAATGTTACCAAAAACAAATAAATAAACGGACAGAAGTTCTTGGAACACATGACTGAGGTTAGGGGTGAGGCAGTACATGTATGTGCCAGGACACTCTTAAAGTATACTCTTAACATAGATGAGGAGAACAAGGTAGGAGGAAAACTTACTGTTTGGTTCAGGTCGCTTCGGAGCCTTTTGGGGGAACCGACCTGAAGCCAGAGTCTAGCGGAAATACACAGGCTTTGAACATCGCTGAAGACCAACATTTCCTAAGGAAAAACGCATTGCTTAGCTCAAGGTTTGTCTGGGAAATTCTTACACATCAGGAGATGGCTCCGAGGTGGATTTCTACAAAGAACATCCATGCAAAGGACAAGCCTGCACAGTTCTGTGCACATCTGCCCCCTCCCCCCCTCACAGCCAGCAGCATTTCCAAGTGACCTCCTAAGGCCTTCGCCAAACTACAGGGGCACCTCTGGGTTTCCTGTTTCCCTCATTTTTCGGAATCTTTTCTAAAAAAAAAGAAAAACAAAAAACAAGTTAAAAAAAAACAAAAAACCCCGGACATTTCTTCGTAGAATACCACAGTGGAAGGAAAACAGGCCTTCAATATTAAGACCTAAATTTGCAAAACACTTGGAGCTTGGTTTTTTGTTTTGTTTTGTTTTGTTTTGTTTTGTTTGAATCAAACCACCACATCATTGAAAATTTTTACACGTTCTAATTATTCGGTTCCAAAACACCAAACTTGTACTGCACACGGTCCCCATGGAAAGGCCCCCTCAGCAGGACAGCCACAGATGCTGCCATGAAAGGGCAGCAGGGTGCCCTCCTCCCTTGTTTTCTGCCTGGGCGGCCACCGGGTTTTGAAACCCATGCACCCTACTAAGTTTCTAGGGTGCAATTCGTGGACCCTTCCCTTTCCCATCCCAGCAGGTGGTCAAGGGCCCGCTGGCCTCCAAAGTGCCAGAAGCAGGGCTGGGCCAGCCGGCCAGAGTTCAGGGTTCTGGCCCTTGGACTTGCAGCGGACACTGGGCTGCTTGGGAAAACCGCGCGGCTCTGACCTTTCAGCAAAGGGGTGGAGCGGTCAAGGCCTTGAGCCCAAAGGCGAGGCCTTTCTGCGACCGCCAGGTTGTGCCAACAGAGGGCGGACTACGTGGTTCCCTGCTCCACGCAGTCCCAGTTCCCTGACCTGTGGTCCGCACCCCTCCGCCGCGCCCACTGGATGCCGACCCTTGGGGACCCAGGAGCGCACGCAATGGGCGTTCCCAGCCGCCACGGCGACCCCCGAGAGGACAACGGGGAAGCCCTCCCCCACCCCCACCAGGAGCCGACCCCTGCCCCGCGCCGCCCCGGCCCTGCCATGCTCCCGGTGCCTTCCCAGCCGCAGTGGGGATCCCCGGAGCACAACTGGGACCGCCCCCATCCCCGCCACGACCCGATTCCCGACCCGCGCCGCCCGGCTTCGCCCCGCCCCGGGCGCGCTCCCGGTGCGCGGCCCACCTTCACCACGGGCTCCCGGTGAGCCCCGACCCCACGCCCGGTTCCAGGAGAGCCTCTGGGACCTCGCTCCCGCCGCCCGGTGAAACGGGAGGACAATCCATCCAGCCCACAGAGGCAATCAAAGCTGTCTAGAATCCAGGGATCCAACGAGGACTACGGAAAGAAAGATAACCTGACCTAGGAGGGCCATGATATTCTACAGAACCGGACAAAGTCGGTTTCCAAGGAAACTTGATTCCTTGGAACCCGGAAAGCTGGTTCTTTTCATATGCAATTCCAAACCATGAGCTCCTTCCCAAAGCCTGCCTGGCCGCCAGCCCCACCCCCCCCTCCCCAGAAAAAAATGGCTCAAAGAAATCTTTTCCATCTCAGGCGGAAAACTGGAAGATGTCTTGTCTTGTCTGTCTGGATTGATGTATGTGTCAGCGTGAGCCTTGGGATTTTTGATAATAGTGCTCAAGTTCTGAGTTCTTATTTCATTGGTCTCAAGACAAGGCAGCCCTTGCAAACCCAACTGCTTCCAATACAAGAAAACTTTGACCTCAGGGAATGTCAGAGTCCCGTGAACTGGGAACTAGTCAATATTAAATATCTAGTAGTTTTGTTTTTGCTCCTCTACTGTAGACATGTCTAAGAGTCATCAACATGAAGCACAAAATGTTCATAGTGCCTCGGTTTGTTCTAAGGTAAAAATTGCTATATCGTTCTATCTGTCACAAGCTTGTCAACAAGAAAGTACCTCGAAAGAACAGGAACAAAACGAAAAATTAAATGTGATATGAGCTTTTACATAAACTATGAACACTAATTACACTCGAAAATATCTGCCTATGAGAGTCTTGATTGAAGGCAGAGGAGAAGGGGACGACAGAGGCTAAGATGGTTGGATGGCATCACTGATTCGATGGACATGAGTTTGAGCAAGCCCCTGGAGTTGGTGATGGACACGGAAGCCCAGCGTCCTGCAGGCCACGGGGTCCCAAAGAGTCAGACACGACTGAGCCACTGAACTGAACTGAACATACAATCGTTTCTCCAGGTGTTTTGGTTACCCGAGTTTCTATCCTGTGCTAACCTAAGTGACGACAGTGTACTGAAGAGCTGGGTCATTTCCAAATAAATTAAAGTTCTGAAACATTCACGCCTTGAAAGGACCTCCCTTTTACACAGAAACAAAAGAGATTTTTGACTATCCAATAATAGTGTCTGGCACCATCCTGACAGGTGAAACGTAAGAAAGCAATTTTTTTTTGTTTGGTTTGGTTGTGATCTTGGGTGTGTGTGTGTGTGTGTGCGTGCGTGCGTGCGGGGGAGGGGAGGGGCGCTACTATCACTGATAGGTATGTTCACCAAACTGTCGAATGCCAATATAAAAGTCAGTTCTTGGTTGCTGAAGGGAAATGTATGACTTGGTATTAAAAGAAGGTATGTGGCATGAAATCGCATTTTCTGAAGGAAAACGACGTCGTTCTTTCTTCCAGGTGGCAGTTTCAGGATGGGAGAAGCAAAGGAATGGGTACAGAATGGGATAAGGAGGTTGTAGGGAAAGTGGACCCCCAGAAAAGAGTGTTGTGCCTAACACAAGGTTTCTTGAGAGGTTGAACTGCCTTTGCTAATGGATTTTAAGTTTCTTTACCTCTTCCGTGATCTCTTCTAGGTTGACCTAGAACAGAAATCTTTTGTGAGCTTTGGCTAAGTGGAGAAGTATTGCTTCACGGTGACTTGTGTGATCCTACCTGACTGTTCTAAACCCTTTTGATATCTATGCACTGCTGCTGCTGCTGCTGCTGCGAAGTCGTTTCAGTCGTGTCCGAGTCTGTGTGACCCCATGGACGGCAGCCCACCAGGCCCCGCAGTCCCTGGGGTTCTCTAGGCAAGAACACTGGTGTGGGTTGCCATGTCCTCCTCCAATGCATGAAAGTGAAATGTGAAAGTGAAGTCGCTCAGTCGTGCCCGACTCTGAGCGGCCCCATGGACTGCAGCCTACCAGGCTCTTCCGTCCATGAGATTTTCCAGGCAAGAGTACTGGAGTGGGGTGCCATTGCCTTCTCCCATATCTATTCACAAGCCTGCCTAAATCATTGACTTCTAGCCACCTTTGGGATGCCAATGACCACCCAGCCTTACCAGGCCGCAGAGGAGAGAAAACACTTACCACAGGAGGTCCGGGTAAGGAACAAGGAACTAACAAGCTCCCACCAACCAGGATTCTGCAGAGGTCAACAAGAGGTCAGCAAGAGATGGGAGACTGCAGTCCAGAGGTCCTAGCAACTTCCAGCGAGCAGCAAAGACCCAGCATAGTCAAAACGAATTCAATGTTACCAAAAACAAATAAATAAACGGACAGAAGTTCTTGGAACACATGACTGAGGTTAGGGGTGAGGCAGTACATGTATGTGCCAGGACACTCTTAAAGTATACTCTTAACATAGATGAGGAGAACAAGGTAGGAGGAAAACTTACTGTTTGGTTCAGGTCGCTTCGGAGCCTTTTGGGGGAACCGACCTGAAGCCAGAGTCTAGCGGAAATACACAGGCTTTGAACATCGCTGAAGACCAACATTTCCTAAGGAAAAAACGCATTGCTTAGCTCAAGGTTTGTCTGGGAAATTCTTACACATCAGGAGATGGCTCCGAGGTGGATTTCTACAAAGAACATCCATGCAAAGGACAAGCCTGCACAGCTCTGTGCACATCTGCCCCCTCCCCCCTCACAGCCAGCAGCATTTCCAAGTGACCTCCTAAGGCCTTCGCCAAACTACAGGGGCACCTCTGGGTTTCCTGTTTCCCTCATTTTTCGGAATCTTTTCTAAAAAAAAGAAAAACAAAAAACAAGTTAAAAAAAACACAAACCCCGCACATTTCTTCGTAGAATGCCACAGTGGAAGGAAAACAGGCCTTCAATATTAAGACCTAAATTTGGAAAACACTTGGAGCTTGGTTTTTTGTTTTGTTTTGTTTTGTTTTGTTTGAATCAAACCACCACATCATTGAAAATTTTTACACGTTCTAATTATTCGGTTCCAAAACACCAAACTTGTCCTGCACACGGTCCCCATGGAAAGGCCCCTCAGCAGGACAGCCACAGATGCTGCCATGAAAGGGCAGCAGGGTGCCCTCCTCCCTTGTTTTCTGCCTGGGCGGCCACCGGGTTTTGAAACCCATGCACCCTACTAAGTTTCTAGGGTGCAATTCGTGGACCCTTCCCTTTCCCATCCCAGCAGGTGGTCAAGGGCCCGCTGGCCTCCAAAGTGCCAGAAGCAGGGCTGGGCCAGCCGGCCAGAGTTCAGGGTTCTGGCCCTTGGACTTGCAGCGGACACTGGGCTGCTTGGGAAAACCGCGCGGCTCTGACCTTTCAGCAAAGGGGTGGAGCGGTCAAGGCCTTGAGCCCAAAGGCGAGGCCTTTCTGCGACCGCCAGGTTGTGCCAACAGAGGGCGGACTACGTGGTTCCCTGCTCCACGCAGTCCCAGTTCCCTGACCTGTGGTCCGCACCCCTCCGCCGCGCCCACTGGATGCCGACCCTTGGGGACCCAGGAGCGCACGCAATGGGCGTTCCCAGCCGCCACGGCGACCCCCGAGAGGACAACGGGGAAGCCCTCCCCCACCCCCGCCAGGAGCCGACCGCCGCCCCGCGCCTGCCATGCTCCCAGTGCCTTCCCAGCCGCAGTGGGGATCCCCGGAGCACAACTGGGACCGCCCCCCATCCCCGCCACGACCCGATTCCCGACCCGCGCCGCCCGGCTTCGCCCCGCCCCGGGCGCGCTCCCGGTGCGCGGCCCACCTTCACCACGGGCTCCCGGTGAGCCCCGCCCCCACGCCCGGTTCCAGGAGAGCCTCTGGGACCTCGCTCCCGCCGCCCGGTGAAACGGGAGGACAATCCATCCAGCCCACAGAGGCAATCCAAGCTGTCTAGAATTCAGGGATCCAACGAGGACTACGGAAAGGAAAGATGACCTGACCTAGGAGGGCCATGATATTCTACAGAACCGGACAAAGTTGGTTTCCAAGGAAACTTGATTCCTTGGAACCCGGAAAGCTGGTTCTTTTCATATGCAATTCCAAACCATGAGCTCCTTCCCAAAGCCGGCCTGGCCGCCAGCCCCACCCCCACTCCCCAGAAAAAAACGGCTCAAAGAAATCTTTTCCATCTCAGGCGGAAAACTGGAAGATGTCTTGTCTTGTCTGTCTGGATTGATGTATGTGTCAGTGTGAGCCTTGGGATTTTTGATAATAGTGCTCAAGTTCTGAGTTCTTATTTCAATGGTCTCAAGACAAGGCAGCCCTTGCAAACCCAACTGCTTCCAATACAAGAAAACTTTGACCTCAGGGAATGTCAGAGTCCTGTGAACTGGGAACTAGTCAATATTAAATATCTAGTAGTTTTGTTTTTGCTCCTCTACTGTAGACATGTCTAAGAGTCATCAACATGAAGCACAAAATGTTCATAGTGCCTCGGTTTGTTCTAAGGTAAAAATTGCTATATCGTTCTATCTGTCACAAGCTTGTCAACAAGAAAGTACCTCGAAAGAACAGGAACAAAACGAAAAATTAAATGTGATATGAGCTTTTACATAAACTATGAACACTAATTACACTCGAAAATATCTGCCTATGAGAGTCTTGATTGAAGGCAGAGGAGAAGGGGACGACAGAGGCTAAGATGGTTGGATGGCATCACTGATTCGATGGACATGAGTTTGAGCAAGCCCCTGGAGTTGGTGATGGACACGGAAGCCCAGCGTCCTGCAGGCCACGGGGTCCCAAAGAGTCAGACACGACTGAGCCACTGAACTGAACTGAACATACAATCGTTTCTCCAGGTGTTTTGGTTACCCGAGTTTCTATCCTGTGCTAAACTAAGTGACGACAGTGTACTGAAGAGCTGGGTCATTTCCAAATAAATTCAAGTTCTGAAACATTCACGCCTTGAAAGGACCTCCCTTTTACACAGAAACAAAAGAGATTTTTGACTATCCAATAATAGTGTCTGGCACCATCCTGACAGGTGAAACGTAAGAAAGCAATTTTTTTTTGTTTTGTTTGGTTCTGATCTTGGGTGTGTGTGTGTGTGTGTGTGTGTGTGTTTGTGTGTGTGTGCGTGTGGGGAAGGGGAGGGGTGCTACTATCACTGATAGGTATGTTCACCAATCTGTCGAATGCCAATATAAAAGTCAGTTCTTGGTTGCTGAAGGGAAATGTATGACTTGGTATTAAAAGAAGGTATGTGGCATGAAATCGCATTTTCTGAAGGAAAACGACGTCGTTCTTTCTTCCAGGTGGCAGTTTCAGGATGGGAGAAGCAAAGGAATGGGTACAGAATGGGATAAGGAGGTTGTAGGGAAAGTGGACCCCCAGAAAAGAGTGTTGTGCCTAGCACAAGGTTTCTTGAGAGGTTGAACTGCCTTTGCTAATGGATTTTAAGTTTCTTTACCTCTTCCGTGATCTCTTCTTGGTTGACCTAGAACAGAAATCTTTTGTGAGCTTTGGCTAAGTGGAGAAGTATTGCTTCACGGTGACTTGTGTGATCCTACCTGACTGTTCTAAACCCTTTTGATATCTATGCACTGCTGCTGCTGCTGCTGCTGCGAAGTCGTTTCAGTCGTGTCCGAGTCTGTGTGACCCCATGGACGGCAGCCCACCAGGCCCCGCAGTCCCTGGGGTTCTCTAGGCAAGAACACTGGAGTGGGTTGCCATGTCCTCCTCCAATGCATGAAAGTGAAATGTGAAAGTGAAGTCGCTCAGTCGTGCCCGACTCTGAGCGGCCCCATGGACTGCAGCCTACCAGGCTCTTCCGTCCATGAGATTTTCCAGGCAAGAGTACTGGAGTGGGGTGCCATTGCCTTCTCCCATATCTATTCACAAGCCTGCCTAAATCATTGACTTCTAGCCACCTTTGGGATGCCAATGACCACCCAGCCTTACCAGGCCGCAGAGGAGAGAAAACACTTACCACAGGAGGTCCGGGTAAGGAACAAGGAACTAACAAGCTCCCACCAACCAGGATTCTGCAGAGGTCAACAAGAGGTCAGCAAGAGATGGGAGACTGCAGTCCAGAGGTCCTAGCAACTTCCAGCGAGCAGCAAAGACCCAGCATAGTCAAAACGAATTCAATGTTACCAAAAACAAATAAATAAACGGACAGAAGTTCTTGGAACACATGACTGAGGTTAGGGGTGAGGCAGTACATGTATGTGCCAGGACACTCTTAAAGTATACTCTTAACATAGATGAGGAGAACAAGGTAGGAGGAAAACTTACTGTTTGGTTCAGGTCGCTTCGGAGCCTTTTGGGGGAACCGACCTGAAGCCAGAGTCTAGCGGAAATACACAGGCTTTGAACATCGCTGAAGACCAACATTTCCTAAGGAAAAAATGCATTGCTTAGCTCAAGGTTTGTCTGGGAAATTCTTACACATCAGGAGATGGCTCCGAGGTGGATTTCTACAAAGAACATCCATGCAAAGGACAAGCCTGCACAGCTCTGTGCACATCTGCCCCCTCCCCCCCTCACAGCCAGCAGCATTTCCAAGTGACCTCCTAAGGCCTTCGCCAAACTACAGGGGCACCTCTGGGTTTCCTGTTTCCCTCATTTTTCGGAATCTTTTCTAAAAAAAAAAAGAAAAACAAAAAACAAGTTAAAAAAAAACAAAACCCCGGACATTTCTTCGTAGAATACCACAGTGGAAGGAAAACAGGCCTTCAATATTAAGACCTAAATTTGCAAAACACTTGGAGCTTGGTTTTTTGTTTTGTTTTGTTTTGTTTTGTTTTGTTTGAATCAAACCACCACATCATTTAAAATTTTTACACGTTCTAATTATTCGGTTCCAAAACACCAAACTTGTACTGCACACGGTCCCCATGGAAAGGCCCCCTCAGCAGGACAGCCACAGATGCTGCCATGAAAGGGCAGCAGGGTGCCCTCCTCCCTTGTTTTCTGCCTGGGCGGCCACCGGGTTTTGAAACCCATGCACCCTACTAAGTTTCTAGGGTGCAATTCGTGGACCCTTCCCTTTCCCATCCCAGCAGGTGGTCAAGGGCCCGCTGGCCTCCAAAGTGCCAGAAGCAGGGCTGGGCCAGCCGGCCAGAGTTCAGGGTTCTGGCCCTTGGACTTGCAGCGGACACTGGGCTGCTTGGGAAAACCGCGCGGCTCTGACCTTTCAGCAAAGGGGTGGAGCGGTCAAGGCCTTGAGCCCAAAGGCGAGGCCTTTCTGCGACCGCCAGGTTGTGCCAACAGAGGGCGGACTACGTGGTTCCCTGCTCCACGCAGTCCCAGTTCCCTGACCTGTGGTCCGCACCCCTCCGCCGCGCCCACTGGATGCCGACCCTTGGGGACCCAGGAGCGCACGCAATGGGCGTTCCCAGCCGCCACGGCGACCCCCGAGAGGACAACGGGGAAGCCCTCCCCCACCCCCACCAGGAGCCGACCCCTGCCCCGCGCCGCCCCGGCCCTGCCATGCTCCCGGTGCCTTCCCAGCCGCAGTGGGGATCCCCGGAGCACAACTGGGACCGCCCCCCATCCCCGGCACGACCCGATTCCCGACCCGCGCCGCCCGGCTTCGCCCCGCCCCGGGCGCGCTCCCGGTGCGCTGCCCACCTTCACCACGGGCTCCCGGTGAGCCCCGCCCCCACGCCCGGTTCCAGGAGAGCCTCTGGGACCTCGCTCCCGCCGCCCGGTGAAACGGGAGGACAATCCATCCAGCCCACAGAGGCAATCCAAGCTGTCTAGAATTCAGGGATCCAACGAGGACTACGGAAAGGAAAGATGACCTGACCTAGGAGGGCCATGATATTCTACAGAACCGGACAAAGTTGGTTTCCAAGGAAACTTGATTCCTTGGAACCCGGAAAGCTGGTTCTTTTCATATGCAATTCCAAACCAGGAGCTCCTTCCCAAAGCCTGCCTGGCCGCCAGCCCCACCCCCACTCCCCAGAAAAAACGGCTCAAAGAAATCTTTTCCATCTCAGGCGGAAAACTGGAAGATGTCTTGTCTTGTCTGTCTGGATTGATGTATGTGTCAGTGTGAGCCTTGTGATTTTTGATAATAGTGCTCAAGTTCTGAGTTCTTATTTCAATGGTCTCAAGACAAGGCAGCCCTTGCAAGCCCTACTGCTTCCAATACAAGAAAACTTTGACCTCAGGGAATGTCAGAGTCCCGTGAACTGGGAACTAGTCAATATGAAATATCTAGTAGTTTTGTTTTTGCTCCTCTACTGTAGACATGTCTAAGAGTCATCAGCATGAAGCACAAAATGTTCATAGTGCCTCGGTTTGTTCTAAGGTAAAAATTGCTATATCGTTCTATCTGTCACAAGCTTGTCAACAAGAAAGTACCTCGAAAGAACAGGAACAAAACGAAAAATTAAATGTGATATGAGCTTTTACATAAACTATGAACACTAATTACACTCAAAAATATCTGCCTATGAGAGTCTTGATTGAAGGCAGAGGAGAAGGGGACGACAGAGGCTAAGATGGTTGGATGGCATCACTGATTCGATGGACATGAGTTTGAGCAACCACCTGGAGTTGGTGATGGACACGGAAGCCCAGCGTCCTGCAGGCCAAGGGGTCCCAAAGAGTCAGACACGACTGAGCCACTGAACTGAACTGAACATACAATCGTTTCTCCAGGTGTTTTGGTTACCCGAGTTTCTATCCTGTGCTAAACTAAGTGACGACAGTGTACTGAAGAGCTGGGTCATTTCCAAATAAATTAAAGTTCTGAAACATTCACGCCTTGAAAGGACCTCCCTTTTACACAGAAACAAAAGAGATTTTTGACTATCCAATAATAGTGTCTGGCACCATCCTGACATGTGAAACGTAAGAAAGCAAATTTTTTTGTTTTGTTTGGTTCTGATCTTGGGTGTGTGTGTGTGTGTGTGTGTGTGTGTGTGTGTGCGCGCGTGCATGCGGGGGAGGGGAGGGGCGCTACTATCACTGATAGGTATGTTCACCAATCTGTCGAATGCCAATATAAAAGTCAGTTCTTGGTTGCTGAAGGGAAATGTATGACTTGGTATTAAAAGAAGGTATGTGGCATGAAATCGCATTTTCTGAAGGAAAACGACGTCGTTCTTTCCTCCAGGTGGCAGTTTCAGGATGGGAGAAGCAAAGGAATGGGTACAGAATGGGATAAGGAGGTTGTAGGGAAAGTGGACCCCCAGAAAAGAGTGTTGTGCCTAGCACAAGGTTTCTTGAGAGGTTGAACTGCCTTTGCTAATGGATTTTAAGTTTCTTTACCTCTTCCGTGATCTCTTCTAGGTTGACCTAGAACACAAATCTTTTGTTAGCTTTGGCTAAGTGGAGAAGTATGGCTTCACGGTGACTTGTGTGATCCTACCTGACTGTTCTAAACCCTTTTGATATCTATGCACTGCTGCTGCTGCTGCTGCGAAGTCGTTTCAGTCGTGTCCGAGTCTGTGTGACCCCATGGACGGCAGCCCACCAGGCCCCGCAGTCCCTGGGGTTCTCCAGGCAAGAACACTGGAGTGGGTTGCCATGTCCTCCTCCAATGCATGAAAGTGAAATGTGAAAGTGAAGTCGCTCCGTCGTGCCCGACTCTGAGCGGCCCCATGGACTGCAGCCTACCAGGCTCTTCCGTCCATGACATTTTCCAGGCAAGAGTACTGGAGTGGGGTGCCATTGCCTTCTCCCATATCTATTCACAAGCCTGCCTAAATCATTGACTTCTAGCCACCTTTGGGATGCCAATGACCACCCACACTTACCAGGCCGCAGAGGAGAGAAAACACTTACCACAGGAGGTCCGGGTAAGGAACAAGGAACTAACAAGCTCCCACCAACCAGGATTCTGCAGAGGTCAACAAGAGGTCAGCAAGAGATGGGAGACTGCAGTCCAGAGGTCCTAGCAACTTCCAGCGAGCAGCAAACACCCAGCATAGGCAAAACGAATTCAATGTTACCAAAAACAAATAAATAAACGGACAGAAGTTCTTGGAACACATGACTGAGGTTAGGGGTGAGGCAGTACATGTATGTGCCAGGATACTCTTAAAGTATACTGTTAACATAGATGAGGAGAACAAGGTAGGAGGAAAACTTACTGTTTGGTTCAGGTCGCTTCTGAGCCTTTTGGGGGAACCGACCTGAAGCCAGAGTCTAGCGGAAATACACAGGCTTTGAACATCGCTGAAGACCAACATTTCCTAAGGAAAAAACGCATTGCTTAGCTCAAGGTTTGTCTGGGAAATTCTTACACATCAGGAGATGGCTCCGAGGTGGATTTCTACAAAGAACATCCATGCAAAGGACAAGCCTGCACAGCTCTGTGCACATCTGCCCCCTCCCCCCCTCACAGCCAGCAGCATTTCCAAGTGACCTCCTAAGGCCTTCGCCAAACTACAGGGGCACCTCTGGGCTTCCTGTTTCCCTCATTTTTCGGAATCTTTTCTTAAAAAAAAGAAAAACAAAAAACAAATTGAAAAACAAACAAACAAAAAAAACCCGCACATTTCTTCGTACAGTGCCACAGTGGAAGGAAAACAGGCCTTCAATATTAAGACCTAAATTTGCAAAAAACTTGGAGCTTGGTTTTTTGTTTTGTTTTGTTTTGTTTTGTTTGAATCAAACCACCACATCATTTAAAATTTTTACACGTTCTAATTATTCGGTTCCAAAACACCAAACTTGTACTGCACACGGTCCCCATGGAAAGGCCCCCTCAGCAGGACAGCCACAGATGCTGCCATGAAAGGGCAGCAGGGTGCCCTCCTCCCTTGTTTGCTGCCTGGGCGGCCACCGGGTTTTGAAACCCATGCACCCTACTAAGTTTCTAGGGTGCAATTCGTGGACCCTTCCCTTTCCCATCCCAGCAGGTGGTCAAGGGCCCGCTGGCCTCCAAAGTGCCAGAAGCAGGGCTGGGCCAGCCGGCCAGAGTTCAGGGTTCTGGCCCTTGGACTTGCAGCGGACACTCGGCTGCTTGGGAAAACCGCGCGGCTCTGACCTTTCAGCAAAGGGGTGGAGCGGTCAAGGCCTTGAGCCCAAAGGCGAGGCCTTTCTGCGACCGCCAGGTTGTGCCAACAGAGGGCGGACTACGTGGTTCCCTGCTCCACGCAGTCCCAGTTCCCTGACCTGTGGTCCGCACCCCTGCGCCGCGCCCACTGGATGCCGATCCTTGGGGACCCAGGAGCGCACGCAATGGGCGTTCCCAGCCGCCACGGCGACCCCCGAGAGGACAACGGGGAAGCCCTCCCCCACCCCCGCCAGGAGCCGACCCCCGCCCCGCGCCGCCCCGGCCCTGCCATGCTCCCGGTGCCTTCCCAGCCGCAGTGGGGATCCCCGGAGCACAACTGGGACCGCCCCCCATCCCCGCCACGACCCGATTCCCGACCCGCGCCGCCCGGCTTCGCCCCGCCCCGGGCGCGCTCCCGGTGCGCGGCCCACCTTCACCACGGGCTCCCGGTGAGCCCCGCCCCCACGCCCGGTTCCAGGAGAGCCTCTGGGACCTCGCTCCCGCCGCCCGGTGAAACGGGAGGACAATCCATCCAGCCCACAGAGGCAATCCAAGCTGTCTAGAATTCAGGGATCCAACGAGGACTACGGAAAGGAAAGATGACCTGACCTAGGAGGGCCATGATATTCTCTAGAACCGGACAAAGTTGGTTGCCAAGGAAACTTGATTCCTTGGAACCCGGAAAGCTGGTTCTTTTCATATGCAATTCCAAACCAGGAGCTCCTTCCCAAAGCCTGCCTGGCCGCCAGCCCCACCCCCACTCCCCAGAAAAAACGGCTCAAAGAAATCTTTTCCATCTCAGGCGGAAAACTGGAAGATGTCTTGTCTTGTCTGTCTGGATTGATGTATGTGTCAGTGTGAGCCTTGTGATTTTTGATAATAGTGCTCAAGTTCTGAGTTCTTATTTCAATGGTCTCAAGACAAGGCAGCCCTTGCAAACACAACTGCTTCCAATACAAGAAAACTTTGACCTCAGGGAATGTCAGAGTCCCGTGAACTGGGAACTAGTCAATATTAAATATCTAGTAGTTTTGTTTTGCTCCTCTACTGTAGACATGTCTAAGAGTCATCAACATGAAGCACAAAATGTTCATAGTACCTCGGTTTGTTCTAAGGTAAAAATTGCTATATCGTTCTATCTGTCACAAGCTTGTCAACAAGAAAGTACCTCGAAAGAACAGGAACAAAACGAAAAATTAAATGTGATATGAGCTTTTAGATAAACTATGAACACTAATTACACTCGAAAATATCTGCCTATGAGAGTCTTGATTGAAGGCAGAGGAGAAGGGGACGACAGAGGCTAAGATGGTTGGATGGCATCACTGATTCGATGGACATGAGTTTGAGCAAGCCCCTGGAGTTGGTGATGGACACGGAAGCCCAGCGTCCTGCAGGCCACGGGGTCCCAAAGAGTCAGACACGACTGAGCCACTGAACTGAACTGAACATACAATCGTTTCTCCAGGTGTTTTGGTTACCCGAGTTTCTATCCTGTGCTAACCTAAGTGACGACCGTGTACTGAAGAGCTGGGTCATTTCCAAATAAATTCAAGTTCTGAAACATTCACGCCTTGAAAGGACCTCCCTTTTACACAGAAACAAAAGAGATTTTTGACTATCCAATAATAGTGTCTGGCACCATCCTGACATGTGAAACGTAAGAAAGCAATTTTTTTTGTTTTGTTTGGTTCTGATCTTGGGGGTGTGTGTGTGTGTGTGTGTGTGTGTGTGCGTGCGTGCGTGCGGGGGAGGGGAGGGGCGCTACTATCACTGATAGGTATGTTCACCAATCTGTCGAATGCCAATATAAAAGTCAGTTCTTGGTTGCTGAAGGGAAATGTATGACTTGGTATTAAAAGAAGGTATGTGGCATGAAATCGCATTTTCTGAAGGAAAACGACGTCGTTCTTTCTTCCAGGTGGCAGTTTCAGGATGGGAGAAGCAAAGGAATGGGTACAGAATGGGATAAGGAGGTTGTAGGGAAAGTGGACCCCCAGAAAAGAGTGTTGTGCCTAGCACAAGGTTGCTTGAGAGGTTGAACTGCCTTTGCTAATGGATTTTAAGTTTCTTTACCTCTTCCGTGATCTCTTCTAGGTTGACCTAGAACAGAAATCTCTTGTTAGCTTTGGCTAAGTGGAGAAGTATTGCTTCACGGTGACTTGTGTGATCCTACCTGACTGTTCTAAACCCTTTTGATATCTATGCACTGCTGCTGCTGCTGCTGCTGCTGCTGCGAAGTCGTTTCAGTCGTGTCCGAGTCTGTGTGACCCCATGGACGGCAGCCCACCAGGCCCCGCAGTCCCTGGGGTTCTCCAGGCAAGAACACTGGAGTGGGTTGCCATGTCCTCCTCCAATGCATGAAAGTGAAATGTGAAAGTGAATTCGCTCAGTCGTGCCCGACTCTGAGCGACCCCATGGACTGCAGCCTACCAGGCTCTTCCGTCCATGAGATTTTCCAGGCAAGAGTACTGGAGTGGGGTGCCATTGCCTTCTCCCATATCTATTCACAAGCCTGCCTAAATCATTGACTTCTAGCCACCTTTGGGATGCCAATGACCACCCACACTTACCAGGCCGCAGAGGAGAGAAAACACTTACCACAGGAGGTCCGGGTAAGGAACAAGGAACTAACAAGCTCCCACCAACCAGGATTCTGCAGAGGTCAACAAGAGGTCAGCAAGAGTTGGGAGACTGCAGTCCAGAGGTCCTAGCAACTTCCAGCGAGCAGCAAAGACCCAGCATAGTCAAAACGAATTCAATGGTACCAAAAACAAATAAATATACGGACAGAAGTTCTTGGAACACATGACTGAGGTTAGGGGTGAGGCAGTACATGTATGTGCCAGGATACTCTTAAAGTATACTGTTAACATAGATGAGGAGAACAAGGTAGGAGGAAAACTTACTGTTTGGTTCAGGTCGCTTCTGAGCCTTTTGGGGGAACCGACCTGAAGCCAGAGTCTAGCAGAAATACACAGGCTTTGAACATCGCTGAAGACCAACATTTCCTAAGGAAAAAACGCATTGCTTAGCTCAAGGTTTGTCTGGGAAATTCTTACACATCAGGAGATGGCTCCGAGGTGGATTTCTACAAAGAACATCCATGCAAAGGACAAGCCTGCACAGCTCTGTGCACATCTGCCCCCTCCCCCCCTCACAGCCAGCAGCATTTCCAAGTGACCTCCTAAGGCCTTCGCCAAACTACAGGGGCACCTCTGGGCTTCCTGTTTCCCTCATTTTTCGGAATCTTTTCTTAAAAAAAAAAACAAAAAACAAATTAAAAAACAAAACAAAAAAAAAAAAAACCCGCACATTTCTTCGTACAGTGCCACAGTGGAAGGAAAACAGGCCTTCAATATTAAGACCTAAATTTGCAAAAAACTTGGAGCTTGGTTTTTTGTTTTGTTTTGTTTTGTTTTGTTTGAATCAAACCACCACATCATTGAAAATTTTTACACGTTCTAATTATTCGGTTCCAAAACACCAAACTTGTACTGCACACGGTCCCCATGGAAAGGCCCCCTCAGCAGGACAGCCACAGATGCTGCCATGAAAGGGCAGCAGGGTGCCCTCCTCCCTTGTTTTCTGCCTGGGCGGCCACCGGGTTTTGAAACCCATGCACCCTACTAAGTTTCTAGGGTGCAATTCGTGGACCCTTCCCTTTCCCATCCCAGCAGGTGGTCAAGGGCCCGCTGGCCTCCAAAGTGCCAGAAGCAGGGCTGGGCCAGCCGGCCAGAGTTCAGGGTTCTGGCCCTTGGACTTGCAGCGGACACTGGGCTGCTTGGGAAAACCGCGCGGCTCTGACCTTTCAGCAAAGGGGTGGAGCGGTCAAGGCCTTGAGCCCAAAGGCGAGGCCTTTCTGCGACCGCCAGGTTGTGCCAACAGAGGGCGGACTACGTGGTTCCCTGCTCCACGCAGTCCCAGTTCCCTGACCTGTGGTCCGCACCCCTCCGCCGCGCCCACTGGATGCCGATCCTTGGGGACCCAGGAGCGCACGCAATGGGCGTTCCCAGCCACCACGGCGACCCCCGAGAGGACAACGGGGAAGCCCTCCCCACCCCCGCCAGGAGCCGACCCCCACCCCGCGCCGCCCCCCCCCAGCCATGCTCCCGGTGCCTTCCCAGCCGCAGTGGGGATTCCCGGAGCACAACTGGGACCGCCCCCCATCCCCGCCACGACCCGATTCCCGACCCGCGCCGCCCGGCTTCGCCCCGCCCCGGGCGCGCTCCCGGTGCGCTGCCCACCTTCACCACGGGCTCCCGGTGAGCCCCGCCCCCACGCCCGGTTCCAGGAGAGCCTCTGGGACCTCGCTCCCGCCGCCCGGTGAAACGGGAGGACAATCCATCCAGCCCACAGAGGCAATCCAAGCTGTCTAGAATTCAGGGATCCAACGAGGACTACGGAAAGGAAAGATGACCTGACCTAGGAGGGCCATGATATTCTCTAGAACCGGACAAAGTTGGTTTCCAAGGAAACTTGATTCCTTGGAACCCGGAAAGCTGGTTCTTTTCATATGCAATTCCAAACCAGGAGCTCCTTCCCAAAGCCTGCCTGGCCGCCAGCCCCACCCGCCACTCCCCAGAAAAAACGGCTCAAAGAAATCTTTTCCATCTCACGCGGAAAACTGGAAGATGTCTTGTCTTGTCTGTCTGGATTGATGTATGTGTCAGTGTGAGCCTTGTGATTTTTGATAATAGTGCTCAAGTTCTGAGTTCTTATTTCAATGGTCTCAAGACAAGGCAGCCCTTGCAAACCCAACTGCTTCCAATACAAGAAAACTTTGACCTCAGGGAATGTCAGAGTCCCGTGAACTGGGAACTAGTCAATATGAAATATCTAGTAGTTTTGTTTTTGCTCCTCTACTGTAGACATGTCTAAGAGTCATCAACATGAAGCACAAAATGTTCATAGTGCCTCGGTTTATTCTAAGTAAACATTGCTATATCATTATATCTATCACGAAATTGTCAACAAGAAAGTACCTCGAAAGAACAGGAACAAAACGAAAAACTAAATGTGATATGAGCTTTTAGATAAACTATGAACACTAATTATACTCTAAAATATCTGCCTATGAGAGTCTTGATTGAAGGCGGAGGAGAAGGGGACGACAGAGGCTAAGATGGTTGAATGGCGTCACTGATTCGATGGACATGAGTTTGAGCAAGCCCCTGGAGTTAGAGATGGACACAGAAGCCAGGTGTCCTGCAGGCCAAGGGGTCCGAAAGAGTCAGACACGACTGAGCAACTGAACTGAACTGAACTTACAATCATTTCTCCAGATGTTTTGGTTACCCGAGTTTCTATCCTGTGCTAAACTAAGTGACGACAGTGTACTGAAGAGCTGGGTGATTTCCAATTAAATTAAAATTCTGACACATTCACGCCTTGAAAGGACGTCCCTTTTACACAGAAACAAGGGCGGACTGCTCCACGCAGTCCCATTTCCCTTACCTGTGGTCCGCCCCTTCCACCGCGCCCTAGGATGCCGATCCTTGGGGCCCCAGGAGCGCACGCCATGGTCGTTCCCAGCCGCCATGGCGACCCCTGAGAGGCTCACTGACCTCGCCGTCGTACCTTGAGAAACCGCACACTGGGGCCGCGCTCGAGAACAACCCCGAGACTCCCCCGTCATCGCGAGATGAGGGCCGTCGTCTCCTGCATGGCCTAGAGACCAATCTCGCGACCTCTCTCCAAACGCCTCAGGAGCCTTGAATCCGTTTAGACCACCCAGTGAGCTCCAAGAGATACCCGTCGCGTTTGAGAGCAGAGCGGGTTTCTTTGCTTCCACTCGAGATGAATGCGTCTCCCCGGGTGCGTCTGGAATGCAACCCCGAGATCCCTGTCGCCCGTGGAGAGGAACATTTGCTTCTGGACACAAGCCTAGATGAGGTCTATTGGCCTTGCAGTCACTCGAGAGAAATCCCCAGCTTTCCTTCGCAACTCGAATGGAAGATTGGACTTCCCTGGGCCAACACAAGAGGCATCCTGAATTCCCCGTCGTAATTCGAGAATCCTGCTACACCTCGAGAAAAACCACGTGGTTCCCCCGTCATTGCAAGATGTAGCCCTGTGCCGCTACAGCGTCTCAGGAGAAGTCCCACTTTAGGAATTGGAGTTCGAAACGGTACTTGTCACCCTTGATGCGACCCACAAAGTGCCCCGACATCCCGGTCTCACTCGAGAGGAACACGGAAGTTTTCCGGCACCACTTCCTCTGAGCCCCTTCTACCCTCCTGATCTGGACAGGAGGGTCGACTCCCCTATTTGTCTAGAAGGGGTTCCCGACCTTCCGGTCGCACCTCAGGATGAGGCCGGTCTCACGACGACATTCCAGACGTGGCCTCGTGGGTGGTTCCACATTCCGAAGGACCCCGATTTCCCCGTCCCCTCTTGATAAGAACCTGATGCCCGGACACCTCTTCGAACTCCACCCTGTGAATGAAGTCAACACGAAGGGGTAGTGACTCGCCCGAGCATCGTCGGGAAAAACCCCCAGGTTCCAAATACCGCTCGACAAGTGGCCTGCCTCCCCGGGAACACCTCGAGAGGCAAGCGGAGTTCCAATTCTCAACACAAGACGAGGCCTGACTCTCCTTTCCCAAGTCTGCAGGGACCCTGGTATCGGAGTCTGAAATCAGAGGAACCCTGAGGTTCCTGCCTCAACTGGAGATGAGGCCCTCTTCCAATGCACCAAACCCAGTGGATTGCCGAGAGGCCCCTCCCACCTCCAGTTTCCCTGACTTCTCAGAGCCACCATCAGAAGACCCCTGAGGTCACCTGCACAAGTCGAGGGAACCCAGGGTGTACTGGCTCAACCCGAAAAAGACCTCGAGAGACCTTCTTCAACACGTCTCGAGGCCACATTCCCCTACCATGGCTGGAGAGCAATGATGCGTTCCTCTCGCCATTCGCATGGCGACCCGACTTCCTTGGCGCCCCACGAGAGGCTCACTGATTTCGCTGTCGTACCTCGCGAGAAACCGCACACTGGGGCCGCCGCTCGAGAACAACTGCGGGACTCCCCCGTCATCGCGAGATGAGGGCCATCATCTCCTGCATGGCCTAGAGACCAATCTCGCGACCTTTCTCCAAACGCCTCAGGAGGCTTGACTCCCTTTAGTCCACCTAGTGAGCTCCAAGAGATACCTGTCGCGACTCGAGAGCAGAGCGGGGTTCTTTGCTTCCACTCGAGATGAATTCCTGTCTCCCGGGTGCGTCTGGATGCAACCCCGAGGTTCCTGTCGCCCCTGGAGAAGAACATTGCCTTCTGGACACAAGCCTAGATGAGGTCTATTGGCCCTGCAGTCACTCGAGAGCAATCCCCAGCTTTCCTTCGCAACTCGAATGGAAGATTGGACTTCCCTGGGCCAACACAAGAGGCATCCTGAATTCCCCGTAGTAACTCGAGAATCCCGCCGCAACTCGAGAAAAACCAGGTGGTTCACCCGTCATCGCAAGATGAAGCCCTTTCCCGCTACTGCGACTCCGGAGAAGTCCCACGTTAGGAATTGATGGTCGAAACGGTACTTGGCATCGTTGATGGGCCCCACAAAGTTCCCCCACATTCCGGTCTCCCTGGAGAGGAACACCGAGGTTTTCCGGCAGCACTTCCTCTGAGCCCCTTCTACCCTCCTGATCTCGACAGGAGGGTCGACTCCCCTGCTTTTTCTGGAAGGGGTTCCCGACCTTCCCGTCGCACCTCAGGATGAGGCCGGTCTCACGACGACATTCCAGATGTGGCCTCGTGGGTGCTTCCACATAGTGAAGGACCCCGATTTCCCGGTCCCCTCTTGATAAGAACCCGATGCCCGGACACCTCTCCGAACACCACCCTGTGAATGAAGTCAACACGAATGGCAGTCACTCGAACATGCATCGTCCGGAAAAACCCCCACGTTGAAAATACAGCTCGACAAGTGGCCTCCTCCCCGGGGACACCTTGAGAGATAAGCGGAGTTCCATGCCACAACCCAAGAGGAGGCCTGACTCTCCTTTCCCAAGTCTGCAGGGACCCTGCGATCGGAGTCTGAAATCAGAGGAACCCTGAGGATCCTGCCTCAACTGGAGATGAGGCCCTCTTCCAATGAACCAAACCCAGTGGAGTCCCGAGAGGCCCCTCCCACCTCCAGTTTCCCTGACTTCTCAGAGCCACCAATAGAAGCCCCTGAGGTCACCTGCACAAGTCGAAAGAAGCCAGGGTTTCAGCCTCAACCCGAGAAAGACCTCGAGAGACCGTCTTCAACACGTCTCGAGGCCAGATTCCTCTACCATGACTCGAGAGCAATGACGCGCTCCCCCTCGCAACTCGCATGGAGACCCGACTTCCCTGGCGCCCCATGAGAGGCTCACTGACCTCGCCGTCGTACCTAGAGAGAAACCGCACCCTGGGGCCGCCGCTCGAGAACAACCCCGAGACTCCCCCGTCATCGCGACTTGAGGGCCTTCGTCGCCTGCATGGCCTAGAGACCAATCTCTCGACCTCTCTCCAAACGCCTCAGGAGGCTTGACTCCCTTTAGTCCACCCAGTGAGCTCCAAGAGATACCCGTCGCGACTCGAGAGCAGAGCGGGGTTCTTTGCTTGTACTCGAGATGAATGCCTGTCTCCCCGGCTGTTTCTGGAATGCAACCCTGAGATCCCTTTTGCCCCTGGAGAGGAACATTGGCTTCTGGACAGAAGCCTAGATGAGGTCTATTGGCCCTGCAGTCACTCGAGAGAAATCCCCAGCTTTCCTTCGCAAATCGAATGGAAGAATGGACTTCCCTGGGCCAACACAAGAGGCATCCTGAATTCCCCGTCGTAACTCGACAATCCCGCCGCAACTCGAGAAAAACCACGTGGTTCCCCCGTCATCGCAAGATGTAGCCCTTTCCCGCTACAGCGTCTCAGGAGAATTCCCACGTTAGGAACTGGAGGTCGAAACGGTACTTGGCACACTTGATGCGACCCACAAAGTTCCCCGGCATCCCGGTCTCCCTCGAGAGGAACACCGAAGTTTTCCGGCACCACTTCCTCTGAGCCCCTTCTACCCTCCTGATCTGGACAGGAGGGTCGATTCTCCTGCGTGGTCTGGAAGGGGTACCCGACCTTCCGGTCGCACCTCAGGATGAGGCCGGTCTCACGACGACATTCCAGACCTGGCCTCGTGGGTGCTTCCACATTCCGAAGGACCCCGACTTCCCGGTCCCCTCTTGATAAGAACCCGATGCCCGAACACCTCTTCGAACTCCACCCTGTGAATGAATTCAACACGAAGGGGCAGTGACTCGCCCATGCATCGTCCGGAAAAATCCCCAGGTTCCAAATACAGCTCGACAACTGGCCTCTGTCCCCGTGAACACATCGAGAGGCAAGCGGAGTTCCATGCCTCAACCCAAGACGAGGCCTGACTCTCCTTTCCCAAGTCTGCAGGGACCATGGGATCGGAGTCTGAAATCAGAGGAAACCTGAGGTTCCTGCCTCAACTGGAGATGAGGCCCTCTTCCAATGCACAAAACCCAGTGGAGTCCCGAGAGGCCCCTCCCACCTCCAGTTTCCCTAACTTCTCAGAGCCACCATGAGAAGCCCCCTGAGGTCACCTGCACAAGTCGAGGGAACCCATGCTTCCCTGCCTCAACCCGAGAAAGCCCTCGAGAGACCTTCTTCAACACGTCTCGAGGCCAGATTCCCCTACCATGACTCAAGAGCAATGACGCGCTCCCCTCGCCATTCGCATGGAGACCCGACTTCCCTGGCGCCCCATGAGAGGCTCACTGACCTCGATATCGTACCTCGTGAGAAAGCGCACACTGGGGCCGCCGCTCAAGAACAACCCCGAGACTCCCCCGTCATCGCAAGATGAGGGCCGTCGTCTCCTGCATGGCCTAGAGACCATTCTCGCGACCTCTCTCCAAACGCTTCAGGAGGCTTGACTCCCTTTAGTCCACCCAGTGAGCTCCGAGAGATACCCGTCGCGACTCGAGAGCAGAGCGGGGTTCTTTGCTTCCACTCGAGATGAATGCCTGTCTCCCCGGTTGCGTCTGGAATGCAACCCCGAGATCCCTGTCGCCCCAGGAGAGGAACATTGGCTTATGGACACAAGCCTAGATGAGGTCTATTGGCCCTGCAGTCACTCGAGAGCAATCCTCAGCTTTCCTTCGCAACTCGAATGGAAGATTGGACTTCCCTGGGCCAACACAAGAGGCATCCTGAATTCCCCGTCGTAACTCGAGAATCCCGCCGCAACTCCTGAAAATCCACGTGGTTCTCCCGTCATCGCAAGATGAAGCCATTTCCCGCTACAGCGTCTCAGGAGAAGTCCCATGTTAGGTATTGGAGGTCGAAACGGTACTTGGCACCCTTGATGCGACCCACAAAGTTCCCCGGCATCCCGGTCTCCCTCGAGAGGAACACCGAGGTTTTCCGGCACCACTTCCTCAGAGCCCCTTCTACCCTCCTGATCTGGACAGGAGGGTCGACTCCCCTGCTTTGTCTAGAAGGGGTTCCCGACCTTCCGGGCGCACCTCAGGATGAGGCCGGTCTCACGACGACATTCCAGACGTGGCCTCGTTGGTGCGTCCACATTCCGAAGGACCCCGATTTCCCGGTCCCCTCTTGATAAGAACCCGATGCCCGGACACCTCTTCGAACTCCACCCTGTGAATGAAGTCAACACGAAGGGGCAGTGACTCGCCCGTGCATCGTCGGGAAAAGACCCCCAGGTTCCAAATACCGCTCGACAAGTGGCCTGTCTCCCCGGGAACACCTCGAGAGGCAAGCGGAGTTCCATGCCTCAACCCAAGACGAGGCCTGACTCTCCTGTCCCAAGTCTGCAGGGACCTTGCGGTCGGAGTCTGAAGTCAGAGGAACCCTGAGGTTCCTGCCTCAACTGGAGATGAGGCCCTCTTCCAATGCACCAAACCCAGTGGAGTGCCGAGAGGCCCCTCCCACCTCCAGTTTCCCTGACTTCTCAGAGCCACCATGAGAAGCCCCCTGAGGTCACCTGCACAAGTCGAGGGACCCCAGGGTGTCCTGCCTCAACCCGAGAAAGACCTCGAGAGACCTTCTTCAACGCGTCTCGAGGCCAGATTCCCCTACTGCCGTGAGCCGGCATATTGCATATTGAGTGCATATTGCATATTGCATATTGAGTGCAGCACTTTCCACAGCATCATCTTTCAGGATCTGGAATAGCTCCACTGGAATTCTATCACTGCTGGGAGCCAGTGAGGAACTCCGCCCATGACAAAGGTCATGAGGAAGGAGGCTCGGCATACGCAAAGGCGGGATCGAGCTTCAGGAGTCCCCCTGGAAATTCTCGAGCATATACCCCCAAAACCAGAGTCTGCCTACTTTCTGCTTGTGCTTGCACCTAAACCTCTGACTTTACGGGGGCTCTCCCCCACTACCTCTCTCTGAAAAAAGAGTTAGCTTACAGTTCCAGTTAATAATTCCTGGGTGTGACAGTGTTTAACCTACAAACTCCTTTGGAAATCCTCTAGCCTGCCTGAATAGGTTTTTCCGGCCACATGTGATTGTTCAGAGCCTCCCAACTGTGAGAGGCAGGAGATGTTCTAAACTGTCTAAACACAGATTCTTTTGAGTAGTTACAAGATTGATTAGAAATTGTATTGGTGAATGGTTTTTCACTTGTTGGGCCATTGTTTGCTGCTAAGTTTCCATATCCCTTACCTGCTGTGTCCCTGGCAGTGTATTGATTAATATAATTGGTGTAAGTAGTAGCTTTAATGTTTGTAACCTGGGACCCTTGAGTTAATTCTTTTTCTTGTTATAGCCCACCACACCTTTGCTCTGTAGGAATGCAACTTTATCTAATGCTTTTTTGGAGGGTGGCTCCTGACCAACCACCTTTAGAGAAAAATAAGTTTTCTGAAGAAAAGGTCTTAAAATGTTAACAGGCCTCCGGGCCAGAAGATGATGCAAATCACCTAAGCTTTTGCATATGATAAGTTTGCAGGAAGAAAGCCTGGTTTGCTGCAAGACTCGACCCCTTCCCCCATTATCCTCTACGCATAACTTAAGGTATAAAAACTACTTTGAAAAATAAAGTGCGGGCCTTGTTCACCGAAACTTGGTCTCACCATGTCGTTCTTTCTCTTACCTTCTGGCTGAATTATTCAGCCTCTTTTCGCCACTGAATTTCCTCACTGAGCTATCCTCATTCTATTACTCTTTATATCCTTAATTAACATTTAATTAAGCAGTGGTTTCCTGATCTTCGCCTACGCCGTCTCTCCTTCGAATACCCTGGATCAGCCGGGGCTGGTCCCCGGCACGCTACCATGGCTCGAGAGCAATGACGCGCTCGCCCTCGCCACTCGCATGGAGACCCGACTTCCCTGGCGCCCCACGAGAGGCTCACTGACCTCGCCGTCGTACCTCGTGAGAAAGCGCACACTGGGGCCGCCGCTCGAGAACAACCCCAAGACTCCCCCGTCATCGCGAGATGAGGGCCTTCGTCTCCTGCATGGCCTAGAGACCAATCTCGCGACCTCTCTCCAAAAGCCTCAGGAGGCTTGACTCCCTTTAGTCCACCCAGTGAGCTCCAAGAGATACCCGTCGCGACTCGAGAGCAGAGCGGGGTTCTTTGCTTCCACTCGAGATGGAGGCCTGTCTCCCCGGGTGTGTCTGGAATGCAACCCCGAGATCCCTGTCGCCCCTGGAGAGGAACACTGGCTTCTGGACACAAGCCTAGATGAGGTCTATTGGCCCTGCAGTCACTCGAGAGCAATCCCCAGCTTTCCTTCGCAACTCGAATGGAAGATTGGACTTCCCTGGGCCTACACAAGAGGCATCCTGAATTCCCCGTCGTAATTCGAGAATCCTGCTACACCTCGAGAAAAACCACGTGGTTCCCCCGTCATCGCAAGATGTAGCCCTGTGCCGCTACAGCGTCTCAGGAGAAGTCCCACTTTAGGAATTGGAGTTCGAAACGGTACTTGTCACCCTTGATGCGACCCACAAAGTGCCCCGACATCCCGGTCTCCCTCGAGAGGAACACCGAAGTTTTCTGGCAACACTTCTTCTGAGCCTCTTCTACCCTCCTGATCTGGACAGGAGGGTCGACTCCCCTGCTTTGTCTGGAAGGGGTTCCCGGCCTTCCGGTCGCACCTCAGGATGAGGCCGGTCTCACGACGACATTCCAGACGTGGCCTCGTGGGTGGTTCCACATTCCGAAGGACCCCGATTTCCCGGTCCCCTCTTGATAAGAACCCGATGCCCGGACACCTCTTCGAACTCCACCCTGTGAATGAAGTCAACACGAAGGGGCAGTGACTCGCCCGTGCATCGTCGGGAAAAGACCCCCAGGTTCCAAATACCGCTCGACAAGTGGCCTGTCTCCCCGGGAACACCTCGAGAGGCAAGCGGAGTTCCATGCCTCAACCCAAGACGAGGCCTGACTCTCCTGTCCCAAGTCTGCAGGGACCTTGCGGTCGGAGTCTGAAGTCAGAGGAACCCTGAGGTTCCTGCCTCAACTGGAGATGAGGCCCTCTTCCAATGCACCAAACCCAGTGGAGTGCCGAGAGGCCCCTCCCACCTCCAGTTTCCCTGACTTCTCAGAGCCACCATGAGAAGCCCCCTGAGGTCACCTGCACAAGTCGAGGGACCCCAGGGTGTCCTGCCTCAACCCGAGAAAGACCTCCAGAGACCTTCTTCAACACGTCTCGAGGCCAGATTCCCCTACTATGACTTGAGAGTAAAGACGCGCTCCCCCTCGCCATTCGCATGGAGACCCGACTTCCTTGCCGCCCCACGAGAGGCTCACTGACCTCGCCGTCATACCTCGCCAGAAACCGCACACTGGGGCCGCCGCTCGAGAACAACCCCGAGCCTCCCCCGTCATCGCGACTTGAGGGCCTTCGTCTCCTGTATGGCCTAGAGACCAGTCTCTCGACCTCTCTCCAAACGCCTCAGGAGGCTTGACTCCCTTTAGTCCACCCAGTGAGCTCCAAGAGATACCCGTCGCGACTCAAGAGCAGAGCGGGGTTCTTTGCTCCCACTCGAGATGGATGCCTGTCTCCCCGGGTGCGTCTGGAATGCAACCCCGAGATCCCTTTCGCCCCTGGAGAGGAACATTGGCTTCTGGACACAAGCCTAGATGAGGTCTATTGGCCCTGCAGTCACTCGAGAGCAATCCCCAGCTTTCCTTCGCAACTCGAATGGAAGATTGGACTTCCCTGGGCCAACACAAGAGGCATCCTGAATTCCCCGTCGTAACTCGAGAATCCCGCCGCAACTCGAGAAAATCCCCGTGGTTCCCCCGTCATCGCAAGATGAAGCCCTTTCCCGCTACAGTGTCTCAGGAGAAGTCCCACGTTAGGTATTGGAGGTCGAAACGGTACTTGGCACCCTTGATGCGACCCACAAAGTGCCCCGACATCCCGGTCTCCCTCCAGAGGAACACCGAGGTTTTCCGGCACCACTTCCGCTGAGCCCCTTCTACCCTCCTGATCTGGACAGGAGGGTCGACTCCCCTGCTTTGTCTGGAAGGGGTTCCCGACCTTCCTGTCGCACCTCAGGATGAGGCCGTTCTCACGACGACATTCCAGACGTGGCCTCGTGGGTGGTTCCACATTCCGAAGGACCCCGATTTCCCGGTCCCCTCTTGATAAGAACCCGATGCCCGGACACCTCTTCGAACTCCACCCTGTGAATGAAGTCAACACGAAGGGGCAGTGACTCGCCCGTGCATCGTCGGGAAAAGACCCCCAGGTTCCAAATACCGCTCGACAAGTGGCCTGTCTCCCCGGGAACACCTCGAGAGGCAAGCGGAGTTCCATGCCTCAACCCAAGACGAGGCCTGACTCTCCTGTCCCAAGTCTGCAGGGACCTTGCGGTCGGAGTCTGAAGTCAGAGGAACCCTGAGGTTCCTGCCTCAACTGGAGATGAGGCCCTCTTCCAATGCACCAAACCCAGTGGAGTGCCGAGAGGCCCCTCCCACCTCCAGTTTCCCTGACTTCTCAGAGCCACCATGAGAAGCCCCCTGAGGTCACCTGCACAAGTCGAGGGACCCCAGGGTGTCCTGCCTCAACCCGAGAAAGACCTCGAGAGACCTTCTTCAACGCGTCTCGAGGCCAGATTCCCCTACTGCCGTGAGCCGGCATATTGCATATTGAGTGCATATTGCATATTGCATATTGAGTGCAGCACTTTCCACAGCATCATCATTCAGGATCTGGAATAGCTCCACTGGAATTCTATCACTGCTGGGAGCCAGTGAGGAACTCCGCCCATGACCAAGGTCATGAGGAAGGAGGCTCGGCATACGCAAAGGCGGGATCGAGCTTCAGGAGTCCCCCTGGAAATTCTCGAGCATATACCCCCAAAACCAGAGTCTGCCTACTTTCTGCTTGTGCTTGCACCTAAACCTCTGACTTTACGGGGGCTCTCCCCCACTACCTCTCTCTGAAAAAAGAGTTAGCTTACAGTTCCAGTTAATAATTCCTGGGTGTGACAGTGTTTAACCTACAAACTCCTTTGGAAATCCTCTAGCCTGCCTGAATAGGTTTTTCCGGCCACATGTGATTGTTCAGAGCCTCCCAACTGTGAGAGGCAGGAGATGTTCTAAACTGTCTAAACACAGATTCTTTTGAGTAGTTACAAGATTGAGTAGAAATTGTATTGGTGAATGGTTTTTCACTTGTTGGGCCATTGTTTGCTGCTAAGTTTCCATATCCCTTACCTGCTGTGTCCCTGGCAGTGTATTGATTAATATAATTGGTGTAAGTAGTAGCTTTAATGTTTGTAACCTGGGACCCTTGAGTTAATTCTTTTTCTTGTTATAGCCCACCACACCTTTGCTCTGTAGGAATGCAACTTTATCTAATGCTTTTTTGGAGGGTGGCTCCTGACCAACCACCTTTAGAGAAAAATAAGTTTTCTGAAGAAAAGGTCTTAAAACGTTAACAGGCCTCCGGGCCAGAAGATGATGCAAATCACCTAAGCTTTTGCATATGATAAGTTTGCAGGAAGAAAGCCTGGTTTGCTGCAAGACTCGACCCCTTCCCCCATTATCCTCTACGCATAACTTAAGGTATAAAAACTACTTTGAAAAATAAAGTGCGGGCCTTGTTCACCGAAACTTGGTCTCACCATGTCGTTCTTTCTCTTACCTTCTGGCTGAATTATTCAGCCTCTTTTCGCCACTGAATTTCCTCACTGAGCTATCCTCATTCTATTACTCTTTATATCCTTAATTAACATTTAATTAAGCAGTGGTTTCCTGATCTTCGCCTACGCCGTCTCTCCTTCGAATACCCTGGATCAGCCGGGGCTTGTCCCCGGCACGCTACCATGGCTCGAGAGCAATGACGCGCTCGCCCTCGCCACTCGCATGGAGACCCGACTTCCCTGGCGCCCCACGAGAGGCTCACTGACCTCGCCGTCGTACCTCGTGAGAAAGCGCACACTGGGGCCGCCGCTCGAGAACAACCCCAAGACTCCCCCGTCATCGCGAGATGAGGGCCTTCGTCTCCTGCATGGCCTAGAGACCAATCTCGCGACCTCTCTCCAAAAGCCTCAGGAGGCTTGACTCCCTTTAGTCCACCCAGTGAGCTCCAAGAGATACCCGTCGCGACTCGAGAGCAGAGCGGGGTTCTTTGCTTCCACTCGAGATGGATGCCTGTCTCCCCGGGTGTGTCTGGAATGCAACCCCGAGATCCCTGTCGCCCCTGGAGAGGAACACTGGCTTCTGGACACAAGCCTAGATGAGGTCTATTGGCCCTGCAGTCACTCGAGAGCAATCCCCAGCTTTCCTTTGCAACTCGAATGGAAGATTGGACTTCCCTGGGCCTACACAAGAAGCATCCTGAATTCCCCGTCGTAATTCGAGAACCCTGCTACACCTCGAGAAAAACCACGTGGTTCCCCCGTCATCGCAAGATGTAGCCCTGTGCCGCCACAGCGTCTCAGGAGAAGTCCCACGTTAGGAATTGGAGTTCGAAACGGTACTTGTCACCCTTGATGCGACCCACAAAGTGCCCCGACATCCCGGTCTCCCTCGAGAGGAACACCGAAGTTTTCCGGCAACACTTCCTCTGAGCCTCTTCTACCCTCCTGATCTGGACAGGAGGGTCGACTCCCCTGCTTTGTCTGGAAGGGGTTCCCGGCCTTCCGGTCGCACCTCAGGATGAGGCCGGTCTCACGACGACATTCCAGACGTGGCCTCGTGGGTGGTTCCACATTCCGAAGGACCCCGATTTCCCGGTCCCCTCTTGATAAGAACCCGATGCCCGGACACCTCTTCGAACTCCACCCTGTGAATGAAGTCAACACGAAGGGGCAGTGACTCGCCCGTGCATCGTCGGGAAAAGACCCCCAGGTTCCAAATACCGCTCGACAAGTGGCCTGTCTCCCCGGGAACACCTCGAGAGGCAAGCGGAGTTCCATGCCTCAACCCAAGACGAGGCCTGACTCTCCTGTCCCAAGTCTGCAGGGACCTTGCGGTCGGAGTCTGAAGACAGAGGAACCCTGAGGTTCCTGCCTCAACTGGAGATGAGGCCCTCTTCCAATGCACCAAACCCAGTGGAGTGCCGAGAGGCCCCTCCCACCTCCAGTTTCCCTGACTTCTCAGAGCCACCATGAGAAGCCCCCTGAGGTCACCTGCACAAGTCGAGGGACCCCAGGGTGTCCTGCCTCAACCCGAGAAAGACCTCGAGAGACCTTCTTCAACACGTCTCGAGGCCAGATTCCCCTACCATGGCTTGAGAGTAAAGACGCGCTCCCCCTCGCCATTCGCATGGAGACCCGACTTTGCCGCCCCACGAGAGGCTCACTGATCTCGCCGTCGTACCTCGCGAGAAAGCGCACACTGGGGCCGCCGCTCGAGAACAACCCCGAGACTCCCCCGTCATCGCGACTTGAGGGCCTTCGTCTCCTGCATGGCCTAGAGACCATTCTCGCGACCTCTCTCCAAATGCTTCAGGAGGCTTGACTCCCTTTAGTCCACCCAGTGAGCTCCGAGAGATACCCGTCGCGACTCAAGAGCAGAGCGGGGTTCTTTGCTCCCACTCGAGATGAATGCCTGTCTCCCCGGTTGCGTCTGGAATGCAACCCCGAGATCCCTGTCGCCCCAGGAGAGGAACATTGGCTTCTGGACACAAGCCTAGATGAGGTCTATTGGCCCTGCAGTCACTCGAGAGCAATCCCCAGCTTTCCTTCGCAACTCGAATGGAAGATTGGACTTCCCTGGGCCAACACAAGAGGCATCCTGAATTCCCCGTCGTAACTCGAGAATCCCGCCGCAACTCCTGAAAATCCACGTGGTTCTCCCGTCATCGCAAGATGAAGCCCTGTGCCGCTACAGCGTCTCAGGAGAAGTCCCATGTTAGGTATTGGAGGTCGAAACGGTACTTGGCACCCTTGATGCGACCCACAAAGTTCCCCGGCATCCCGGTCTCCCTCGAGAGGAACACCGAGGTTTTCCGGCACCACTTCCTCTGAGCCCTTCTACCCTCCTGATCTGGACAGGAGGGTCGACTCCCCTGCTTTGTCTAGAAGGGGTTCCCGACCTCCGGGCGCACCTCAGGATGAGGCCGGTCTCACGACGACATTCCAGACGTGGCCTCGTGGGTGGGTCCACATTCCGAAGGACCCCGATTTCCCGGTCCCCTCTTGATAAGAACCCGATGCCCGGACACCTCTTCGAACTCCACCCTGTGAATGAAGTCAACACGAAGGGGCAGTGACTCGCCCATGCATCGTCGGGAAAAGACCCCCAGGTTCCAAATACCGCTCGACAAGTGGCCTGTCTCCCCGGGAACACCTCGAGAGGCAAGCGGAGTTCCATGCCTCAACCCAAGACGAGGCCTGACTCTCCTGTCCCAAGTCTGCAGGGACCTTGCGATCGGAGTCTGAAGTCAGAGGAACCCTGAGGTTCCTGCCTCAACTGGAGATGAGGCCCTCTTCCAATGCACCAAACCCAGTGGAGTGCCGAGAGGCCCCTCCCACCTCCAGTTTCCCTGACTTCTCAGAGCCACCATGAGAAGCCCCCTGAGGTCACCTGCACAAGTCGAGGGACCCCAGGGTGTCCTGCCTCAACCCGAGAAAGACCTCGAGAGACCTTCTTCAACACGTCTCGAGGCCAGATTCCCCTACTGCCGTGAGCCGGCATATTTCATATTGAGTGCATATTGCATATTGCATATTGAGTGCAGCACTTTCCACAGCATCATCATTCAGGATCTGGAATAGCTCCACTGGAATTCTATCACTGCTGGGAGCCAGTGAGGAACTCCGCCCATGACAAAGGTCATGAGGAAGGAGGCTCGGCATACGCAAAGGCGGGATCGAGCTTCAGGAGTCCCCCTGGAAATTCTCGAGCATATACCCCCAAAACCAGAGTCTGCCTACTTTCTGCTTGTGCTTGCACCTAAACCTCTGACTTTACGGGGGCTCTCCCCCACTACCTCTCTCTGAAAAAAGAGTTAGCTTACAGTTCCAGTTAATAATTCCTGGGTGTGACAGTGTTTAACCTACAAACTCCTTTGGAAATCCTCTAGCCTGCCTGAATAGGTTTTTCCGGCCACATGTGATTGTTCAGAGCCTCCCAACTGTGAGAGGCAGGAGATGTTCTAAACTGTCTAAACACAGATTCTTTTGAGTAGTTACAAGATTGATTAGAAATTGTATTGGTGAATGGTTTTTCACTTGTTGGGCCATTGTTTGCTGCTAAGTTTCCATATCCCTTACCTGCTGTGTCCCTGGCAGTGTATTGATTAATATAATTGGTGTAAGTAGTAGCTTTAATGTTTGTAACCTGGGACCCTTGAGTTAACTCTTTTTCTTGTTATAGCCCACCACACCTTTGCTCTGTAGGAATGCAACTTTATCTAATGCTTTTTGGAGGGTGGCTCCTGACCAACCACCTTTAGAGAAAAATAAGTTTTCTGAAGAAAAGGTCTTAAAATGTTAACAGGCGTCCGGGCCAGAAGATGATGCAAATCACCTAAGCTTTTGCATATGATAAGTTTGCAGGAAGAAAGCCTGGTTTGCTGCAAGACTCTACCCCTTCCCCCATTATCCTCTATGCATAACTTAAGGTATAAAAACTACTTTGAAAAATAAAGTGCGGGCCTTGTCCACCGAAACTTGGTCTCACCATGTCGTTCTTTCTCTTACCTTCTGGCTGAATTATTCAGCCTCTTTTCGCCACTGAATTTCCTCACTGAGCTATCCTCATTCTATTACTCTTTATATCCTTAATTAACATTTAATTAAGCAGTGGTTTCCTGATCTTCACCTACGCCGTCTGTCCTTCGAATACCCTGGATCAGCCGGGGCTGGTCCCCGGCACGCTACCATGGCTCGAGAGCAATGACGCGCTCGCCCTCGCCACTCGCATGGAGACCCGACTTCCCTGGCGCCCCACGAGAGGCTCACTGACCTCGCCGTCGTACCTCGTGAGAAAGCGCACACTGGGGCCGCCGCTCGAGAACAACCCCAAGACTCCCCCGTCATCGCGAGATGAGGGCCTTCGTCTCCTGCATGGCCTAGAGACCAATCTCGCGACCTCTCTCCAAACGCCTCAGGAGGCTTGACTCCCTTTAGTCCACCCAGTGAGCTCCAAGAGATACCCGTCGCGACTCGAGAGCAGAGCGGGGTTCTTTGCTTCCACTCGAGATGGATGCCTGTCTCCCCGGGTGTGTCTGGAATGCAACCCCGAGATCCCTGTCGCCCCTGGAGAGGAACACTGGCTTCTGGACACAAGCCTAGATGAGGTCTATTGGCCCTGCAGTCACTCGAGAGCAATCCCCATTTTTCCTTTGCAACTCGAATGGAAGATTGGACTTCCCTGGGCCTACACAAGAGGCATCCTGAATTCCCCGTCGTAATTCGAGAATCCTGCTACACCTCGAGAAAAACCACGTGGTTCCCCCGTCATCGCAAGATGTAGCCCTGTGCCGCTACAGCGTCTCAGGAGAAGTCCCACGTTAGGAATTGGAGTTCGAAACGGTACTTGTCACCCTTGATGAGACCCACAAAGTGCCCCGACATCCCGGTCTCCCTCGAGAGGAACACCGAAGTTTTCTGGCAACACTTCCTCTGAGCCTCTTCTACCCTCCTGATCTGGACAGGAGGGTCGACTCCCCTGCTTTGTCTGGAAGGGGTTCCCGGCCTTCCGGTCGCACCTCAGGATGAGGCCGGTGTCACGACGACATTCCAGACGTGGCCTCGTGGGTGGTTCCACATTCCGAAGGACCCGGTTTCCCGGTCCCCTCTTGATAAGAACCCGATGCCCGGACACCTCTTCGAACTCCACCCTGTGAATGAAGTCAACACGAAGGGGCAGTGACTCGCCCGTGCATCGTCGGGAAAAGACCCCCAGGTTCCAAATACCGCTCGACAAGTGGCCTGTCTCCCCGGGAACACCTCGAGAGGCAAGCGGAGTTCCACGCCTCAACCCAAGACGAGGCCTGACTCTCCTGTCCCAAGTCTGCAGGGACCTTGAGATTGGAGTCTGAAGACAGAGGAACCCTGAGGTTCCTGCCTCAACTGGAGATGAGGCCCTCTTCCAATGCACCAAGCCCAGTGGAGTCCCGAGAGGCCCCTCCCACCTCCAGTTTCCCTGACTTCTCAGAGCCACCATGAGAAGCCCCCTGAGGTCACCTGCACAAGCCGAGGGACCCCAGGGTGTCCTGCCTCAACCCGAGAAAGACCTCGAGAGACCTTCTTCAACACGTCTCGAGGCCAGATTCCCCTACTATGACTTGAGAGTAAAGACGCGCTCCCCCTCGCCATTCGCATGGAGACCCGACTTCCTTGCCGCCCCACGAGAGGCTCACTGACCTCGCCGTCGTACCTCGCCAGAAACCGCACACTGGGGCCGCCGCTCGAGAACAACCCCGAGCCTCCCCCGTCATCGCGACTTGAGGGCCTTCGTCTCCTGTATGGCCCAGAGACCAGTCTCTCGACCTCTCTCCAAACGCCTCAGGAGGCTTGACTCCCTTTAGTCCACCCAGTGAGCTCCAAGAGATACCCGTCGCGACTCAAGAGCAGAGCGGGGTTCTTTGCTTCCACTCGAGATGGATGCCTGTCTCCCCGGGTGCGTCTGGAATGCAACCCCGAGATCCCTGTCGCCCCTGGAGAGGAACATTGGCTTCTGGACACAAGCCTAGATGAGGTCTATTGGCCCTGCAGTCACTCGAGAGCAATCCCCAGCTTTCCTTCGCAACTCGAATGGAAGATTGGACTTCCCTGGGCCAACACAAGAGGCATCCTGAATTCCCCGTCGTAACTCGAGAATCCCGCTGCAACTCGAGAAAATCCACGTGGTTCCCCCGTCATCGCAAGATGAAGCCCTTTCCCGCTACAGCGTCTCAGGAGAAGTCCCACGTTAGGTATTGGAGGTCGAAACGGTACTTGGCACCCTTGATGCGACCCACAAAGTGCCCCGACATCCCGGTCTCCCTCGAGAGGAACACCGAGGTTTTCCCGCACCACTTCCTCTGAGCCCCTTCTACCCTCCTGATCTGGACAGGAGGGTCGACTCCCCTGCTTTGTCTGGAAGGGGTTCCCGGCCTTCCGGTCGCACCTCAGGATGAGGCCGGTCTCACGACGACATTCCAGACGTGGCCTCGTGGGTGGTTCCACATTCCGAAGGACCCCGATTTCCCGGTCCCCTCTTGATAAGAACCCGATGTCCGGACACCTCTTCGAACTCCACCCTGTGAATGAAGTCAACACGAAGGGGCAGTGACTCGCCCGTGCATCGTCGGGAAAAGACCCCCAGGTTCCAAATACCGCTCGACAAGTGGCCTGTCTCCCCGGGAACACCTCGAGAGGAAAGCGGAGTTCCATGCCTCAACCCAAGACGAGGCCTGACTCTCCTGTCCCAAGTCTGCAGGGACCTTGCGGTCGGAGTCTGAAGTCAGAGGAACCCTGAGGTTCCTGCCTCAACTGGAGATGAGGCCCTCTTCCAATGCACCAAACCCAGTGGAGTGCCGAGAGGCCCCTCCCACCTCCAGTTTCCCTGACTTCTCAGAGCCACCATGAGAAGCCCCCTGAGGTCACCTGCACAAGTCGAGGGACCCCAGGGTGTCCTGCCTCAACCCGAGAAAGACCTCGAGAGACCTTCTTCAACGCGTCTCGAGGCCAGATTCCCCTACTGCCGTGAGCCGGCATATTGCATATGGAGTGCATATTGCATATTGCATATTGAGTGCAGCACTTTCCACAGCATCATCATTCAGGATCTGGAATAGCTCCACTGGAATTCTATCACTGCTGGGAGCCAGTGAGGAACTCCGCCCATGACAAAGGTCATGAGGAAGGAGGCTCGGCATACGCAAAGGCGGGATCGAGCTTCAGGAGTCCCCCTGGAAATTCTCGAGCATATACCCCCAAAACCAGAGTCTGCCTACTTTCTGCTTGTGCTTGCACCTAAACCTCTGACTTTACGGGGGCTCTCCCCCACTACCTCTCTCTGAAAAAGAGTTAGCTTACAGTTCCAGTTAATAATTCCTGGGTGTGACAGTGTTTAACCTACACACTCCTTTGGAAATCCTCTAGCCTGCCTGAATAGGTTTTTCCGGCCACATGTGATTGTTCAGAGCCTCCCAACTGTGAGAGGCAGGAGATGTTCTAAACTGTCTAAACACAGATTCTTTTGAGTAGTTACAAGATTGATTAGAAATTGTATTGGTGAATGGTTTTTCACTTGTTGGGCCATTGTTTGCTGCTAAGTTTCCATATCCCTTACCTGCTGTGTCCCTGGCAGTGTATTGATTAATATAATTGGTGTAAGTAGTAGCTTTAATGTTTGTAACCTGGGACCCTTGAGTTAATTCTTTTTCTTGTTATAGCCCACCACACCTTTGCTCTGTAGGAATGCAACTTTATCTAATGCTTTTTTGGAGGGTGGCTCCTGACCAACCACCTTTAGAGAAAAATAAGTTTTCTGAAGAAAAGGTCTTAAAATGTTAACAGGCCTCCGGGCCAGAAGATGATGCAAATCACCTAAGCTTTTGCATATGATAAGTTTGCAGGAAGAAAGCCTGGTTTGCTGCAAGACTCGACCCCTTCCCCCATTATCCTCTATGCATAACTTAAGGTATAAAAACTACTTTGAAAAATAAAGTGCGGGCCTTGTTCACCGAAACTTGGTCTCACCATGTCGTTCTTTCTCTTACCTTCTGGCTGAATTATTCAGCCTCTTTTCGCCACTGAATTTCCTCACTGAGCTATCCTCATTCTATTACTCTTTATATCCTTAATTAACATTTAATTAAGCAGTGGTTTCCTGATCTTCGCCTACGCCGTCTCTCCTTCGAATACCCTGGATCAGCCGGGGCTGGTCCCCGGCACCCTACCATGGCTCGAGAGCAACGACGCGCTCGCCCTCGCCACTCGCATGGAGACCCGACTTCCCTGGCGCCCCACGAGAGGCTCACTGACCTCGCCGTCGTACCTCGTGAGAAAGCGCACACTGGGGCCGCCGCTCGAGAACAACCCCAAGACTCCCCCGTCATCGCGAGATGAGGGCCTTCGTCTCCTGCATGGCCTAGAGACCAATCTCGCGACCTCTCTCCAAACGCCTCAGGAGGCTTGACTCCCTTTAGTCCACCCAGTGAGCTCCAAGAGATACCCGTCGCGACTCGAGAGCAGAGCGGGGTTCTTTGCTTCCACTCGAGATGGATGCCTGTCTCCCCGGGTGTGTCTGGAATGCAACCCCGAGATCCCTGTCGCCCCTGGAGAGGAACACTGGCTTCTGGACACAAGCCTAGATGAGGTCTATTGGCCCTGCAGTCACTCGAGAGCAATCCCCAGCTTTCCTTCGCAACTCGAATGGAAGATTGGACTTCCCTGGGCCTACACAAGAGGCATCCTGAATTCCCCGTCGTAATTCGAGAATCCTGCTACACCTCGAGAAAAACCACGTGGTTCCCCCGTCATCGCAAGATGTAGCCCTGTGCCGCTACAGCGTCTCAGGAGAAGTCCCACTTTAGGAATTGGAGTTCGAAACGGTACTTGTCACCCTTGATGCGACCCACAAAGTGCCCCGACATCCCGGTCTCCCTCGAGAGGAACACCGAAGTTTTCTGGCAACACTTCCTCTGAGCCTCTTCTACCCTCCTGATCTGGACAGGAGGGTCGACTCCCCTGCTTTGTCTGGAAGGGGTTCCCGGCCTTCCGGTCGCACCTCAGGATGAGGCCGGTCTCACGACGACATTCCAGACGTGGCCTCGTGGGTGGTTCCACATTCCGAAGGACCCCGATTTCCCGGTCCCCTCTTGATAAGAACCCGATGCCCGGACACCTCTTCGAACTCCACCCTGTGAATGAAGTCAACACGAAGGGGCAGTGACTCGCCCGTGCATCGTCGGGAAAAGACCCCAGGTTCCAAATACCGCTCGACAAGTGGCCTGTCTCCCCGGGAACACCTCGAGAGGCAAGCGGAGTTCCATGCCTCAACCCAAGACGAGGCCTGACTCTCCTGTCCCAAGTCTGCAGGGACCTTGCGGTCGGAGTCTGAAGTCAGAGGAACCCTGAGGTTCCTGCCTCAACTGGAGATGAGGCCCTCTTCCAATGCACCAAACCCAGTGGAGTGCCGAGAGGCCCCTCCCACCTCCAGTTTCCCTGACTTCTCAGAGCCACCATGAGAAGCCCCCTGAGGTCACCTGCACAAGTCGAGGGACCCCAGGGTGTCCTGCCTCAACCCGAGAAAGACCTCGAGAGACCTTCTTCAACACGTCTCGAGGCCAGATTCCCCTACTATGACTTGAGAGTAAAGACGCGCTCCCCTCGCCATTCGCATGGAGACCCGACTTCCTTGCCGCCCCACGAGAGGCTCACTGACCTCGCCGTCGTACCTCGCGAGAAACCGCACACTGGGGCCGCCGCTCGAGAACAACCCCGAGCCTCCCCCGTCATCGCGACTTGAGGGCCTTCGTCTCCTGCATGGCCTAGAGACCAGTCTCTCGACCTCTCTCCAAACGCCTCAGGAGGCTTGACTCCCTTTAGTCCACCCAGTGAGCTCCAAGAGATACCCGTCGCGACTCAAGAGCAGAGCGGGGTTCTTTGCTTCCACTCGAGATGGATGCCTGTCTCCCCGGGTGCGTCTGGAATGCAACCCCGAGATCCCTTTCGCCCCTGGAGAGGAACATTGGCTTCTGGACACAAGCCTAGATGAGGTCTATTGGCCCTGCAGTCACTCGAGAGCAATCCCCAGCTTTCCTTCGCAACTCGAATGGAAGATTGGACTTCCCTGGGCCAACACAAGAGGCATCCTGAATTCCCCGTCGTAACTCGAGAATCCCGCTGCAACTCGAGAAAATCCACGTGGTTCCCCCGTCATCGCAAGATGAAGCCCTTTCCCGCTACAGTGTCTCAGGAGAAGTCCCACGTTAGGTATTGGAGGTCGAAACGGTACTTGGCACCCTTGATGCGACCCACAAAGTGCCCCGACATCCCGGTCTCCCTCGAGAGGAACACCGAGGTTTTCCCGCACCACTTCCTCTGAGCCCCTTCTACCCTCCTGATCTGGACAGGAGGGTCGACTCCCCTGCTTTGTCTGGAAGGGGTTCCCGGCCTTCCGGTCGCACCTCAGGATG
Organism: Bos javanicus; assembly: GCF_032452875.1. Taxonomy (NCBI): domain Eukaryota; kingdom Metazoa; phylum Chordata; class Mammalia; order Artiodactyla; family Bovidae; genus Bos; species Bos javanicus. The sequence continues at coordinate 360,252 of NW_026893691.1, read as the reverse complement.
AGGCCCGTCTCACGACGACATTCCAGACGTGGCCTCGTGGGTGGTTCCACATTCCGAAGGACCCCGATTTCCCGGTCCCCTCTTGATAAGAACCCGATGCCCGGACACCTCTTCGAACTCCACCCTGTGAATGAAGTCAACACGAAGGGGCAGTGACTCGCCCGTGCATCGTCGGGAAAAGACCCCCAGGTTCCAAATGCCGCTCGACAAGTGGCCTGTCTCCCCGGGAACACCTCGAGAGGCAAGCGGAGTTCCATGCCTCAACCCAAGACGAGGCCTGACTCTCCTGTCCCAAGTCTGCAGGGACCTTGCGGTCGGAGTCTGAAGTCAGAGGAACCCTGAGGTTCCTGCCTCAACTGGAGATGAGGCCCTCTTCCAATGCACCAAACCCAGTGGAGTGCCGAGAGGCCCCTCCCACCTCCAGTTTCCCTGACTTCTCAGAGCCACCATGAGAAGCCCCCTGAGGTCACCTGCACAAGTCGAGGGACCCCAGGGTGTCCTGCCTCAACCCGAGAAAGACCTCGAGAGACCTTCTTCAACACGTCTCGAGGCCAGATTCCCCTACTGCCGTGAGCCGGCATATTGCATATTGAGTGCATATTGCATATTGCATATTGAGTGCAGCACTTTCCACAGCATCATCATTCAGGATCTGGAATAGCTCCACTGGAATTCTATCACTGCTGGGAGCCAGTGAGGAACTCCGCCCATGACAAAGGTCATGAGGAAGGAGGCTCGGCATACGCAAAGGCGGGATCGAGCTTCAGGAGTCCCCCTGGAAATTCTCGAGCATATACCCCCAAAACCAGAGTCTGCCTACTTTCTGCTTGTGCTTGCACCTAAACCTCTGACTTTACGGGGGCTCTCCCCCACTACCTCTCTCTGAAAAAAGAGTTAGCTTACAGTTCCAGTTAATAATTCCTGGGTGTGACAGTGTTTAACCTACAAACTCCTTTGGAAATCCTCTAGCCTGCCTGAATAGGTTTTTCCGGCCACATGTGATTGTTCAGAGCCTCCCAACTGTGAGAGGCAGGAGATGTTCTAAACTGTCTAAACACAGATTCTTTTGAGTAGTTACAAGATTGATTAGAAATTGTATTGGTGAATGGTTTTTCACTTGTTGGGCCATTGTTTGCTGCTAAGTTTCCATATCCCTTACCTGCTGTGTCCCTGGCAGTGTATTGATTAATATAATTGGTGTAAGTAGTAGCTTTAATGTTTGTAACCTGGGACCCTTGAGTTAATTCTTTTTCTTGTTATAGCCCACCACACCTTTGCTCTGTAGGAATGCAACTTTATCTAATGCTTTTTGGAGGGTGGCTCCTGACCAACCACCTTTAGAGAAAAATAAGTTTTCTGAAGAAAAGGTCTTAAAATGTTAACAGGCCTCCGGGCCAGAAGATGATGCAAATCACCTAAGCTTTTGCATATGATAAGTTTGCAGGAAGAAAGCCTGGTTTGCTGCAAGACTACCCCTTCCCCCATTATCCTCTATGCATAACTTAAGGTATAAAAACTACTTTGAAAAATAAAGTGCGGGCCTTGTTCACCGAAACTTGGTCTCACCATGTCGTTCTTTCTCTTACCTTCTGGCTGAATTATTCAGCCTCTTTTCGCCACTGAATTTCCTCACTGAGCTATCCTCATTCTATTACTCTTTATATCCTTAATTAACATTTAATTAAGCAGTGGTTTCCTGATCTTCGCCTACGCCGTCTCTCCTTCGAATACCCTGGATCAGCCGGGGCTGGTCCCCGGCACCCTACCATGGCTCGAGAGCAATGACGCGCTCGCCCTCGCCACTCGCATGGAGACCCGACTTCCCTGGCGCCCCACGAGAGGCTCACTGACCTCGCCGTCGTACCTCGTGAGAAAGCGCACACTGGGGCCGCCGCTCGAGAACAACCCCAAGACTCCCCCGTCATCGCGAGATGAGGGCCTTCGTCTCCTGCATGGCCTAGAGACCAATCTCGCGACCTCTCTCCAAACGCCTCAGGAGGCTTGACTCCCTTTAGTCCACCCAGTGAGCTCCAAGAGATACCCGTCGCGACTCGAGAGCAGAGCGGGGTTCTTTGCTTCCACTCGAGATGGATGCCTGTCTCCCCGGGTGTGTCTGGAATGCAACCCCGAGATCCCTGTCGCCCCTGGAGAGGAACACTGGCTTCTGGACACAAGCCTAGATGAGGTCTATTGGCCCTGCAGTCACTCGAGAGCAATCCCCAGCTTTCCTTCGCAACTCGAATGGAAGATTGGACTTCCCTGGGCCTACACAAGAAGCATCCTGAATTCCCCGTCGTAACTCGAGAATCCTGCTACACCTCGAGAAAAACCACGTGGTTCCCCCGTCATCGCAAGATGAAGCCCTGTGCCGCTACAGCGTCTCAGGAGAAGTCCCACGTTAGGAATTGGAGTTCGAAACGGTACTTGTCACCCTTGATGCGACCCACAAAGTGCCCCGACATCCCGGTCTCCCTCGAGAGGAACACCGAAGTTTTCTGGCAACACTTCCTCTGAGCCTCTTCTACCCTCCTGATCTGGACAGGAGGGTCGACTCCCCTGCTTTGTCTGGAAGGGGTTCCCGGCCTTCCGGTCGCACCTCAGGATGAGGCCGGTCTCACGACGACATTCCAGACGTGGCCTCGTGGGTGGTTCCACATTCCGAAGGACCCCGATTTCCCGGTCCCCTCTTGATAAGAACCCGATGCCCGGACACCTCTTCGAACTCCACCCTGTGAATGAAGTCAACACGAAGGGGCAGTGACTCGCCCGTGCATCGTCGGGAAAAGACCCCAGGTTCCAAATACCGCTCGACAAGTGGCCTGTCTCCCCGGGAACACCTCGAGAGGCAAGCGGAGTTCCATGCCTCAACCCAAGACGAGGCCTGACTCTCCTGTCCCAAGTCTGCAGGGACCTTGCGGTCGGAGTCTGAAGTCAGAGGAACCCTGAGGTTCCTGCCTCAACTGGAGATGAGGCCCTCTTCCAATGCACCAAACCCAGTGGAGTGCCGAGAGGCCCCTCCCACCTCCAGTTTCCCTGACTTCTCAGAGCCACCATGAGAAGCCCCCTGAGGTCACCTGCACAAGTCGAGGGACCCCAGGGTGTCCTGCCTCAACCCGAGAAAGACCTCGAGAGACCTTCTTCAACACGTCTCGAGGCCAGATTCCCCTACTATGACTTGAGAGCAAAGACGCGCTCCCCCTCGCCATTCGCATGGAGACCCGACTTCCTTGCCGCCCCACGAGAGGCTCACTGACCTCGCCGTCGTACCTCGCCAGAAACCGCACACTGGGGCCGCCGCTCGAGAACAACCCCGAGCCTCCCCCGTCATCGCGACTTGAGGGCCTTCGTCTCCTGCATGGCCTAGAGACCAGTCTCTCGACCTCTCTCCAAACGCCTCAGGAGGCTTGACTCCCTTTAGTCCACCCAGTGAGCTCCAAGAGATACCCGTCGCGACTCGAGAGCAGAGCGGGGTTCTTTGCTTCCACTCGAGATGGATGCCTGTCTCCCCGGGTGCGTCTGGAATGCAACCCCGAGATCCCTGTCGCCCCTGGAGAGGAACATTGGCTTCTGGACACAAGCCTAGATGAGGTCTATTGGCCCTGCAGTCACTCGAGAGCAATCCCCAGCTTTCCTTCGCAACTCGAATGGAAGATTGGACTTCCCTGGGCCAACACAAGAGGCATCCTGAATTCCCCGTCGTAACTCGAGAATCCCGCTGCAACTCGAGAAAATCCACGTGGTTCCCCCGTCATCGCAAGATGAAGCCCTTTCCCGCTACAGCGTCTCAGGAGAAGTCCCACGTTAGGTATTGGAGTTCGAAACGGTACTTGGCACCCTTGATGCGACCCACAAAGTGCCCCGACATCCCGGTCTCCCTCGAGAGGAACACCGAGGTTTTCCCGCAACACTTCCTCTGAGCCCCTTCTACCCTCCTGATCTGGACAGGAGGGTCGACTCCCCTGCTTTGTCTGGAAGGGGTTCCCGGCCTTCCGGTCGCACCTCAGGATGAGGCCGGTCTCACGACGACATTCCAGACGTGGCCTCGTGGGTGGTTCCACATTCCGAAGGACCCCGATTTCCCGGTCCCCTCTTGATAAGAACCCGATGCCCGGACACCTCTTCGAACTCCACCCTGTGAATGAAGTCCACACGAAGGGGCAGTGACTCGCCCGTGCATCGTCGGGAAAAGACCCCCAGGTTCCAAATACCGCTCGACAAGTGGCCTGTCTCCCCGGGAACACCTCGAGAGGCAAGCGGAGTTCCATGCCTCAACCCAAGACGAGGCCTGACTCTCCTGTCCCAAGTCTGCAGGGACCTTGCGGTCGGAGTCTGAAGTCAGAGGAACCCTGAGGTTCCTGCCTCAACTGGAGATGAGGCCCTCTTCCAATGCACCAAACCCAGTGGAGTGCCGAGAGGCCCCTCCCACCTCCAGTTTCCCTGACTTCTCAGAGCCACCATGAGAAGCCCCCTGAGGTCACCTGCACAAGTCGAGGGACCCCAGGGTGTCCTGCCTCAACCCGAGAAAGACCTCGAGAGACCTTCTTCAACACGTCTCGAGGCCAGATTCCCCTACTGCCGTGAGCCGGCATATTGCATATTGAGTGCATATTGCATATTGCATATTGAGTGCAGCACTTTCCACAGCATCATCATTCAGGATCTGGAATAGCTCCACTGGAATTCTATCACTGCTGGGAGCCAGTGAGGAACTCCGCCCATGACAAAGGTCATGAGGAAGGAGGCTCGGCATACGCAAAGGCGGGATCGAGCTTCAGGAGTCCCCCTGGAAATTCTCGAGCATATACCCCAAAACCAGAGTCTGCCTACTTTCTGCTTGTGCTTGCACCTAAACCTCTGACTTTACGGGGGCTCTCCCCCACTACCTCTCTCTGAAAAAAGAGTTAGCTTACAGTTCCAGTTAATAATTCCTGGGTGTGACAGTGTTTAACCTACAAACTCCTTTGGAAATCCTCTAGCCTGCCTGAATAGGTTTTTCCGGCCACATGTGATTGTTCAGAGCCTCCCAACTGTGAGAGGCAGGAGATGTTCTAAACTGTCTAAACACAGATTCTTTTGAGTAGTTACAAGATTGATTAGAAATTGTATTGGTGAATGGTTTTTCATTTGTTGGGCCATTGTTTGCTGCTAAGTTTCCATATCCCTTACCTGCTGTGTCCCTGGCAGTGTATTGATTAATATAATTGGTGTAAGTAGTAGCTTTAATGTTTGTAACCTGGGACCCTTGAGTTAATTCTTTTTCTTGTTATAGCCCACCACACCTTTGCTCTGTAGGAATGCAACTTTATCTAATGCTTTTTTGGAGGGTGGCTCCTGACCAACCACCTTTAGAGAAAAATAAGTTTTCTGAAGAAAAGGTCTTAAAATGTTAACAGGCCTCCGGGCCAGAAGATGATGCAAATCACCTAAGCTTTTGCATATGATAAGTTTGCAGGAAGAAAGCCTGGTTTGCTGCAAGACTCGACCCCTTCCCCCATTATCCTCTATGCATAACTTAAGGTATAAAAACTACTTTGAAAAATAAAGTGCGGGCCTTGTTCACCGAAACTTGGTCTCACCATGTCGTTCTTTCTCTTACCTTCTGGCTGAATTATTCAGCCTCTTTTCACCACTGAATTTCCTCACTGAGCTATCCTCCTTCTATTACTCTTTATATCCTTAATTAACATTTAATTAAGCAGTGGTTTCCTGATCTTCGCCTACGCCGTCTCTCCTTCGAATACCCTGGATCAGCCGGGGCTGGTCCCCGGCACCCTACCATGGCTCGAGAGCAATGACGCGCTCGCCCTCGCCACTCGCATGGAGACCCGACTTCCCTGGCGCCCCACGAGAGGCTCACTGACCTCGCCGTCGTACCTCGTGAGAAAGCGCACACTGGGGCCGCCGCTCGAGAACAACCCCAAGACTCCCCCGTCATCGCGAGATGAGGGCCTTCGTCTCCTGCATGGCCTAGAGACCAATCTCGCGACCTCTCTCCAAAAGCCTCAGGAGGCTTGACTCCCTTTAGTCCACCCAGTGAGCTCCAAGAGATACCCGTCGCGACTCGAGAGCAGAGCGGGGTTCTTTGCTTCCACTCGAGATGGATGCCTGTCTCCCCAGGTGTGTCTGGAATGCAACCCCGAGATCCCTGTCGCCCCTGGAGAGGAACACTGGCTTCTGGACACAAGCCTAGATGAGGTCTATTGGCCCTGCAGTCACTCGAGAGCAATCCCCAGCTTTCCTTCGCAACTCGAATGGAAGATTGGACTTCCCTGGGCCTACACAAGAAGCATCCTGAATTCCCCGTCGTAATTCGAGAATCCTGCTACACCTCGAGAAAAACCACGTGGTTCCCCCGTCATCGCAAGATGTAGCCCTGTGCCGCTACAGCGTCTCAGGAGAAGTCCCACTTTAGGAATTGGAGTTCGAAACGGTACTTGTCACCCTTGATGCGACCCACAAAGTGCCCCGACATCCCGGTCTCCCTCGAGAGGAACACCGAAGTTTTCTGGCAACACTTCCTCTGAGCCTCTTCTACCCTCCTGATCTGGACAGGAGGGTCGACTCCCCTGCTTTGTCTGGAAGGGGTTCCCGGCCTTCCGGTCGCACCTCAGGATGAGGCCGGTCTCACGACGACATTCCAGACGTGGCCTCGTGGGTGGTTCCACATTCCGAAGGACCCCGATTTCCCGGTCCCCTCTTGATAAGAACCCGATGCCCGGACACCTCTTCGAACTCCACCCTGTGAATGAAGTCAACACGAAGGGGCAGTGACTCGCCCGTGCATCGTCGGGAAAAGACCCCCAGGTTCCAAATACCGCTCGACAAGTGGCCTGTCTCCCCGGGAACACCTCGAGAGGCAAGCGGAGTTCCATGCCTCAACCCAAGACGAGGCCTGACTCTCCTGTCCCAAGTCTGCAGGGACCTTGCGGTCGGAGTCTGAAGTCAGAGGAACCCTGAGGTTCCTGCCTCAACTGGAGATGAGGCCCTCTTCCAATGCACCAAACCCAGTGGAGTGCCGAGAGGCCCCTCCCACCTCCAGTTTCCCTGACTTCTCAGAGCCACCATGAGAAGCCCCCTGAGGTCACCTGCACAAGTCGAGGGACCCCAGGGTGTCCTGCCTCAACCCGAGAAAGACCTCGAGAGACCTTCTTCAACACGTCTCGAGGCCAGATTCCCCTACTATGACTTGAGAGTAAAGACGCGCTCCCCCTCGCCATTCGCATGGAGACCCGACTTCCTTGCCGCCCCACGAGAGGCTCACTGACCTCGCCGTCGTACCTCGCGAGAAACCGCACACTGGGGCCGCCGCTCGAGAACAACCCCGAGCCTCCCCCGTCATCGCGACTTGAGGGCCTTCGTCTCCTGTATGGCCTAGAGACCAGTCTCTCGACCTCTCTCCAAACGCCTCAGGAGGCTTGACTCCCTTTAGTCCACCCAGTGAGCTCCAAGAGATACCCGTCGCGACTCAAGAGCAGAGCGGGGTTCTTTGCTTCCACTCGAGATGGATGCCTGTCTCCCGGGTGCGTCTGGAATGCAACCCCGAGATCCCTTTCGCCCCTGGAGAGGAACATTGGCTTCTGGACACAAGCCTAGATGAGGTCTATTGGCCCTGCAGTCACTCGAGAGCAATCCCCAGCTTTCCTTCGCAACTCGAATGGAAGATTGGACTTCCCTGGGCCAACACAAGAGGCATCCTGAATTCCCCGTCGTAACTCGAGAATCCCGCTGCAACTCGAGAAAATCCACGTGGTTCCCCCGTCATCGCAAGATGAAGCCCTTTCCCGCTACAGTGTCTCAGGAGAAGTCCCACGTTAGGTATTGGAGGTCGAAACGGTACTTGGCACCCTTGATGCGACCCACAAAGTGCCCCGACATCCCGGTCTCCCTCGAGAGGAACACCGAGGTTTTCCCGCACCACTTCCTCTGAGCCCCTTCTACCCTCCTGATCTGGACAGGAGGGTCGACTCCCCTGCTTTGTCTGGAAGGGGTTCCCGGCCTTCCGGTCGCACCTCAGGATGAGGCCGGTCTCACGACGACATTCCAGACGTGGCCTCGTGGGTGGTTCCACATTCCGAAGGACCCCGATTTCCCGGTCCCCTCTTGATAAGAACCCGATGCCCGGACACCTCTTCGAACTCCACCCTGTGAATGAAGTCAACACGAAGGGGCAGTGACTCGCCCGTGCATCGTCGGGAAAAGACCCCCAGGTTCCAAATACCGCTCGACAAGTGGCCTGTCTCCCCGGGAACACCTCGAGAGGCAAGCGGAGTTCCATGCCTCAACCCAAGACGAGGCCTGACTCTCCTGTCCCAAGTCTGCAGGGACCTTGCGGTCGGAGTCTGAAGTCAGAGGAACCCTGAGGTTCCTGCCTCAACTGGAGATGAGGCCCTCTTCCAATGCACCAAACCCAGTGGAGTGCCGAGAGGCCCCTCCCACCTCCAGTTTCCCTGACTTCTCAGAGCCACCATGAGAAGCCCCCTGAGGTCACCTGCACAAGTCGAGGGACCCCAGGGTGTCCTGCCTCAACCCGAGAAAGACCTCGAGAGACCTTCTTCAACACGTCTCGAGGCCAGATTCCCCTACTGCCGTGAGCCGGCATATTGCATATTGAGTGCATATTGCATATTGCATATTGAGTGCAGCACTTTCCACAGCATCATCATTCAGGATCTGGAATAGCTCCACTGGAATTCTATCACTGCTGGGAGCCAGTGAGGAACTCCGCCCATGACAAAGGTCATGAGGAAGGAGGCTCGGCATACGCAAAGGCGGGATCGAGCTTCAGGAGTCCCCCTGGAAATTCTCGAGCATATACCCCCAAAACCAGAGTCTGCCTACTTTCTGCTTGTGCTTGCACCTAAACCTCTGACTTTACGGGGGCTCTCCCCCACTACCTCTCTCTGAAAAAGAGTTAGCTTACAGTTCCAGTTAATAATTCCTGGGTGTGACAGTGTTTAACCTACAAACTCCTTTGGAAATCCTCTAGCCTGCCTGAATAGGTTTTTCCGGCCACATGTGATTGTTCAGAGCCTCCCAACTGTGAGAGGCAGGAGATGTTCTAAACTGTCTAAACACAGATTCTTTTGAGTAGTTACAAGATTGATTAGAAATTGTATTGGTGAATGGTTTTTCACTTGTTGGGCCATTGTTTGCTGCTAAGTTTCCATATCCCTTACCTGCTGTGTCCCTGGCAGTGTATTGATTAATATAATTGGTGTAAGTAGTAGCTTTAATGTTTGTAACCTGGGACCCTTGAGTTAATTCTTTTTCTTGTTATAGCCCACCACACCTTTGCTCTGTAGGAATGCAACTTTATCTAATGCTTTTTTGGAGGGTGGCTCCTGACCAACCACCTTTAGAGAAAAATAAGTTTTCTGAAGAAAAGGTCTTAAAATGTTAACAGGCCTCCGGGCCAGAAGATGATGCAAATCACCTAAGCTTTTGCATATGATAAGTTTGCAGGAAGAAAGCCTGGTTTGCTGCAAGACTCGACCCCTTCCCCCATTATCCTCTATGCATAACTTAAGGTATAAAAACTACTTTGAAAAATAAAGTGCGGGCCTTGTTCACCGAAACTTGGTCTCACCATGTCGTTCTTTCTCTTACCTTCTGGCTGAATTATTCAGCCTCTTTTCGCCACTGAATTTCCTCACTGAGCTATCCTCATTCTATTACTCTTTATATCCTTAATTAACATTTAATTAAGCAGTGGTTTCCTGATCTTCGCCTACGCCGTCTCTCCTTCGAATACCCTGGATCAGCCGGGGCTGGTCCCCGGCACCCTACCATGGCTCGAGAGCAATGACGCGCTCGCCCTCGCCACTCGCATGGAGACCCGACTTCCCTGGCGCCCCACGAGAGGCTCACTGACCTCGCCGTCGTACCTCGTGAGAAAGCGCACACTGGGGCCGCCGCTCGAGAACAACCCCAAGACTCCCCCGTCATCGCGAGATGAGGGCCTTCGTCTCCTGCATGGCCTAGAGACCAATCTCGCGACCTCTCTCCAAAAGCCTCAGGAGGCTTGACTCCCTTTAGTCCACCCAGTGAGCTCCAAGAGATACCCGTCGCGACTCGAGAGCAGAGCGGGGTTCTTTGCTTCCACTCGAGATGGATGCCTGTCTCCCGGGTGTGTCTGGAATGCAACCCCGAGATCCCTGTCGCCCCTGGAGAGGAACACTGGCTTCTGGACACAAGCCTAGATGAGGTCTATTGGCCCTGCAGTCACTCGAGAGCAATCCCCAGCTTTCCTTCGCAACTCGAATGGAAGATTGGACTTCCCTGGGCCTACACAAGAAGCATCCTGAATTCCCCGTCGTAATTCGAGAATCCTGCTACACCTCGAGAAAAACCACGTGGTTCCCCCGTCATCGCAAGATGTAGCCCTGTGCCGCTACAGCGTCTCAGGAGAAGTCCCACTTTAGGAATTGGAGTTCGAAACGGTACTTGTCACCCTTGATGCGACCCACAAAGTGCCCCGACATCCCGGTCTCCCTCGAGAGGAACACCGAAGTTTTCTGGCAACACTTCCTCTGAGCCTCTTCTACCCTCCTGATCTGGACAGGAGGGTCGACTCCCCTGCTTTGTCTGGAAGGGGTTCCCGGCCTTCCGGTCGCACCTCAGGATGAGGCCGGTCTCACGACGACATTCCAGACGTGGCCTCGTGGGTGGTTCCACATTCCGAAGGACCCCGATTTCCCGGTCCCCTCTTGATAAGAACCCGATGCCCGGACACCTCTTCGAACTCCACCCTGTGAATGAAGTCCACACGAAGGGGCAGTGACTCGCCCGTGCATCGTCGGGAAAAGACCCCCAGGTTCCAAATACCGCTCGACAAGTGGCCTGTCTCCCCGGGAACACCTCGAGAGGCAAGCGGAGTTCCATGCCTCAACCCAAGACGAGGCCTGACTCTCCTGTCCCAAGTCTGCAGGGACCTTGCGGTCGGAGTCTGAAGTCAGAGGAACCCTGAGGTTCCTGCCTCAACTGGAGATGAGGCCCTCTTCCAATGCACCAAACCCAGTGGAGTGCCGAGAGGCCCCTCCCACCTCCAGTTTCCCTGACTTCTCAGAGCCACCATGAGAAGCCCCCTGAGGTCACCTGCACAAGTCGAGGGACCCCAGGGTGTCCTGCCTCAACCCGAGAAAGACCTCGAGAGACCTTCTTCAACACGTCTCGAGGCCAGATTCCCCTACTATGGCTCGAGAGCAATGACGCGCTCGCCCTCGCCACTCGCATGGAGACCCGACTTCCCTGGCGCCCCACGAGAGGCTCACTGACCTCGCCGTCGTACCTCGCGAGAAACCGCACACTGGGGCCGCCGCTCGAGAACAACCCCAAGACTCCCCCGTCATCGCGAGATGAGGGCCTTCGTCTCCTGCATGGCCTAGAGACCAATCTCGCGACCTCTCTCCAAAAGCCTCAGGAGGCTTGACTCCCTTTAGTCCACCCAGTGAGCTCCAAGAGATACCCGTCGCGACTCGAGAGCAGAGCGGGGTTCTTTGCTTCCACTCGAGATGGATGCCTGTCTCCCCGGGTGTGTCTGGAATGCAACCCCGAGATCCCTGTCGCCCCTGGAGAGGAACACTGGCTTCTGGACACAAGCCTAGATGAGGTCTATTGGCCCTGCAGTCACTCGAGAGCAATCCCCAGCTTTCCTTCGCAACTCGAATGGAAGATTGGACTTCCCTGGGCCTACACAAGAAGCATCCTGAATTCCCCGTCATAATTCGAGAATCCTGCTACACCTCGAGAAAAACCACGTGGTTCCCCCGTCATCGCAAGATGTAGCCCTGTGCCGCTACAGCGTCTCAGGAGAAGTCCCACTTTAGGAATTGGAGTTCGAAACGGTACTTGTCACCCTTGATGCGACCCACAAAGTGCCCCGACATCCCGGTCTCCCTCGAGAGGAACACCGAAGTTTTCTGGCAACACTTCCTCTGAGCCTCTTCTACCCTCCTGATCTGGACAGGAGGGTCGACTCCCCTGCTTTGTCTGGAAGGGGTTCCCGGCCTTCCGGTCGCACCTCAGGATGAGGCCGGTCTCACGACGACATTCCAGACGTGGCCTCGTGGGTGGTTCCACATTCCGAAGGACCCCGATTTCCCGGTCCCCTCTTGATAAGAACCCGATGCCCGGACACCTCTTCGAACTCCACCCTGTGAATGAAGTCAACACGAAGGGGCAGTGACTCGCCCGTGCATCGTCGGGAAAAGACCCCCAGGTTCCAAATACCGCTCGACAAGTGGCCTGTCTCCCCGGGAACACCTCGAGAGGCAAGCGGAGTTCCATGCCTCAACCCAAGACGAGGCCTGACTCTCCTGTCCCAAGTCTGCAGGGACCTTGCGGTCGGAGTCTGAAGTCAGAGGAACCCTGAGGTTCCTGCCTCAACTGGAGATGAGGCCCTCTTCCAATGCACCAAACCCAGTGGAGTGCCGAGAGGCCCCTCCCACCTCCAGTTTCCCTGACTTCTCAGAGCCACCATGAGAAGCCCCCTGAGGTCACCTGCACAAGTCGAGGGACCCCAGGGTGTCCTGCCTCAACCCGAGAAAGACCTCCAGAGACCTTCTTCAACACGTCTCGAGGCCAGATTCCCCTACTGCCGTGAGCCGGCATATTGCATATTGAGTGCATATTGCATATTGCATATTGAGTGCAGCACTTTCCACAGCATCATCATTCAGGATCTGGAATAGCTCCACTGGAATTCTATCACTGCTGGGAGCCAGTGAGGAACTCCGCCCATGACAAAGGTCATGAGGAAGGAGGCTCGGCATACGCAAAGGCGGGATCGAGCTTCAGGAGTCCCCCTGGAAATTCTCGAGCATATACCCCCAAAACCAGAGTCTGCCTACTTTCTGCTTGTGCTTTCACCTAAACCTCTGACTTTACGGGGGCTCTCCCCCACTACCTCTCTCTGAAAAAGAGTTAGCTTACAGTTCCAGTTAATAATTCCTGGGTGTGACAGTGTTTACCCTACAAACTCCTTTGGAAATCCTCTAGCCTGCCTGAATAGGTTTTTCCGGCCACATGTGATTGTTCAGAGCCTCCCAACTGTGAGAGGCAGGAGATGTTCTAAACTGTCTAAACACAGATTCTTTTGAGTAGTTACAAGATTGATTAGAAATTGTATTGGTGAATTGTTTTTCACTTGTTGGGCCATTGTTTGCTGCTAAGTTTCCATATCCCTTACCTGCTGTGTCCCTGGCAGTGTATTGATTAATATAATTGGTGTAAGTAGTAGCTTTAATGTTTGTAACCTGGGACCCTTGAGTTAATTCTTTTTCTTGTTATAGCCCACCACACCTTTGCTCTGTAGGAATGCAACTTTATCTAATGCTTTTTTGGAGGGTGGCTCCTGACCAACCACCTTTAGAGAAAAATAAGTTTTCTGAAGAAAAGGTCTTAAAATGTTAACAGGCCTCCGGGCCAGAAGATGATGCAAATCACCTAAGCTTTTGCATATGATAAGTTTGCAGGAAGAAAGCCTGGTTTGCTGCAAGACTCTACCCCTTCCCCCATTATCCTCTATGCATAACTTAAGGTATAAAAACTACTTTGAAAAATAAAGTGCGGGCCTTGTTCACCGAAACTTGGTCTCACCATGTCGTTCTTTCTCTTACCTTCTGGCTGAATTTTTCAGCCTCTTTTCGCCACTGAATTTCCTCACTGAGCTATCCTCATTCTATTACTCTTTATATCCTTCATTAACATTTAATTAAGCAGTGGTTTCCTGATCTTCGCCTACGCCGTCTCTCCTTCGAATACCCTGGATCAGCCGGGGCAGGTCCCCGGCACCCTACCATGGCTCGAGAGCAATGACGCGCTCGCCCTCGCCACTCGCATGGAGACCCGACTTCCCTGGCGCCCCACGAGAGGCTCACTGACCTCGCCGTCGTACCTCGCGAGAAACCGCACACTGGGGCCGCCGCTCGAGAACAACCCCAAGACTCCCCCGTCATCGCGAGATGAGGGCCTTCGTCTCCTGCATGGCCTAGAGACCAATCTTGCGACCTCTCTCCAAAAGCCTCAGGAGGCTTGACTCCCTTTAGTCCACCCAGTGAGCTCCAAGAGATACCCGTCGCGACTCGAGAGCAGAGCGGGGTTCTTTGCTTCCACTCGAGATGGATGCCTGTCTCCCCGGGTGTGTCTGGAATGCAACCCCGAGATCCCTGTCGCCCCTGGAGAGGAACACTGGCTTCTGGACACAAGCCTAGATGAGGTCTATTGGCCCTGCAGTCACTCGAGAGCAATCCCCAGCTTTCCTTCGCAACTCGAATGGAAGATTGGACTTCCCTGGGCCTACACAAGAAGCATCCTGAATTCCCCGTCATAATTCGAGAATCCTGCTACACCTCGAGAAAAACCACGTGGTTCCCCCGTCATCGCAAGATGTAGCCCTGTGCCGCTACAGCGTCTCAGGAGAAGTCCCACTTTAGGAATTGGAGTTTGAAACGGTACTTGTCACCCTTGATGCGACCCACAAAGTGCCCCGACATCCCGGTCTCCCTCGAGAGGAACACCGAAGTTTTCTGGCAACACTTCCTCTGAGCCTCTTCTACCCTCCTGATCTGGACAGGAGGGTCGACTCCCCTGCTTTGTCTGGAAGGGGTTCCCGGCCTTCCGGTCGCACCTCAGGATGAGGCCGGTCTCACGACGACATTCCAGACGTGGCCTCGTGGGTGGTTCCACATTCCGAAGGACCCCGATTTCCCGGTCCCCTCTTGATAAGAACCCGATGCCCGGACACCTCTTCGAACTCCACCCTGTGAATGAAGTCAACACGAAGGGGCAGTGACTCGCCCGTGCATCGTCGGGAAAAGACCCCAGGTTCCAAATACCGCTCGACAAGTGGCCTGTCTCCCCGGGAACACCTCGAGAGGCAAGCGGAGTTCCATGCCTCAACCCAAGACGAGGCCTGACTCTCCTGTCCCAAGTCTGCAGGGACCTTGCGGTCGGAGTCTGAAGTCAGAGGAACCCTGAGGTTCCTGCCTCAACTGGAGATGAGGCCCTCTTCCAATGCACCAAACCCAGTGGAGTGCCGAGAGGCCCCTCCCACCTCCAGTTTCCCTGACTTCTCAGAGCCACCATGAGAAGCCCCCTGAGGTCACCTGCACAAGTCGAGGGACCCCAGGGTGTCCTGCCTCAACCCGAGAAAGACCTCCAGAGACCTTCTTCAACACGTCTCGAGGCCAGATTCCCCTACTATGACTTGAGAGTAAAGACGCGCTCCCCCTCGCCATTCGCATGGAGACCCGACTTCCTTGCCGCCCCACGAGAGGCTCACTGACCTCGCCGTCGTACCTCGCGAGAAACCGCACACTGGGGCCGCCGCTCGAGAACAACCCCGAGCCTCCCCCGTCATCGCGACTTGAGGGCCTTCGTCTCCTGTATGGCCTAGAGACCAGTCTCTCGACCTCTCTCCAAACGCCTCAGGAGGCTTGACTCCCTTTAGTCCACCCAGTGAGCTCCAAGAGATACCCGTCGCGACTCAAGAGCAGAGCGGGGTTCTTTGCTCCCACTCGAGATGGATGCCTGTCTCCCCGGGTGCGTCTGGAATGCAACCCCGAGATCCCTTTCGCCCCTGGAGAGGAACATTGGCTTCTGGACACAAGCCTAGATGAGGTCTATTGGCCCTGCAGTCACTCGAGAGCAATCCCCAGCTTTCCTTCGCAACTCGAATGGAAGATTGGACTTCCCTGGGCCAACACAAGAGGCATCCTGAATTCCCCGTCGTAACTCGAGAATCCCGCTGCAACTCGAGAAAATCCACGTGGTTCCCCCGTCATCGCAAGATGAAGCCCTTTCCCGCTACAGTGTCTCAGGAGAAGTCCCACGTTAGGTATTGGAGGTCGAAACGGTACTTGGCACCCTTGATGCGACCCACAAAGTGCCCCGACATCCCGGTCTCCCTCAAGAGGAACACCGAGGTTTTCCCGCACCACTTCCTCTGAGCCCCTTCTACCCTCCTGATCTGGACAGGAGGGTCGACTCCCCTGCTTTGTCTGGAAGGGGTTCCCGGCCTTCCGGTCGCACCTCAGGATGAGGCCGGTCTCACGACGACATTCCAGACGTGGCCTCGTGGGTGGTTCCACATTCTGAAGGACCCCGATTTCCCGGTCCCCTCTTGATAAGAACCCGATGCCCGGACACCTCTTCGAACTCCACCCTGTGAATGAAGTCAACACGAAGGGGCAGTGACTCGCCCGTGCATCGTCGGGAAAAGACCCCCAGGTTCCAAATACCGCTCGACAAGTGGCCTGTCTCCCCGGGAACACCTCGAGAGGCAAGCGGAGTTCCATGCCTCAACCCAAGACGAGGCCTGACTCTCCTGTCCCAAGTCTGCAGGGACCTTGCGGTCGGAGTCTGAAGTCAGAGGAACCCTGAGGTTCCTGCCTCAACTGGAGATGAGGCCCTCTTCCAATGCACCAAACCCAGTGGAGTGCCGAGAGGCCCCTCCCACCTCCAGTTTCCCTGACTTCTCAGAGCCACCATGAGAAGCCCCCTGAGGTCACCTGCACAAGTCGAGGGACCCCAGGGTGTCCTGCCTCAACCCGAGAAAGACCTCGAGAGACCTTCTTCAACACGTCTCGAGGCCAGATTCCCCTACTGCCGTGAGCCGGCATATTGCATATTGAGTGCATATTGCATATTGCATATTGAGTGCAGCACTTTCCACAGCATCATCATTCAGGATCTGGAATAGCTCCACTGGAATTCTATCACTGCTGGGAGCCAGTGAGGAACTCCGCCCATGACAAAGGTCATGAGGAAGGAGGCTCGGCATACGCAAAGGCGGGATCGAGCTTCAGGAGTCCCCCTGGAAATTCTCGAGCATATACCCCCAAAACCAGAGTCTGCCTACTTTCTGCTTGTGCTTGCACCTAAACCTCTGACTTTACGGGGGCTCTCCCCCACTACCTCTCTCTGAAAAAAGAGTTAGCTTACAGTTCCAGTTAATAATTCCTGGGTGTGACAGTGTTTAACCTACAAACTCCTTTGGAAATCCTCTAGCCTGCCTGAATAGGTTTTTCCGGCCACATGTGATTGTTCAGAGCCTCCCAACTGTGAGAGGCAGGAGATGTTCTAAACTGTCTAAACACAGATTCTTTTGAGTAGTTACAAGATTGATTAGAAATTGTATAGGTGAATGGTTTTTCACTTGTTGGGCCATTGTTTGCTGCTAAGTTTCCATATCCCTTACCTGCTGTGTCCCTGGCAGTGTATTGATTAATATAATTGGTGTAAGTAGTAGCTTTAATGTTTGTAACCTGGGACCCTTGAGTTAATTCTTTTTCTTGTTATAGCCCACCACACCTTTGCTCTGTAGGAATGCAACTTTATCTAATGCTTTTTTGGAGGGTGGCTCCTGACCAACCACCTTTAGAGAAAAATAAGTTTTCTGAAGAAAAGGTCTTAAAATGTTAACAGGCCTCCGGGCCAGAAGATGATGCAAATCACCTAAGCTTTTGCATATGATAAGTTTGCAGGAAGAAAGCCTGGTTTGCTGCAAGACTCTACCCCTTCCCCCATTATCCTCTATGCATAACTTAAGGTATAAAAACTACTTTGAAAAATAAAGTGCGGGCCTTGTTCACCGAAACTTGGTCTCACCATGTCGTTCTTTCTCTTACCTTCTGGCTGAATTTTTCAGCCTCTTTTCGCCACTGAATTTCCTCACTGAGCTATCCTCATTCTATTACTCTTTATATCCTTCATTAACATTTAATTAAGCAGTGGTTTCCTGATCTTCGCCTACGCCGTCTCTCCTTCGAATACCCTGGATCAGCCGGGGCAGGTCCCCGGCACCCTACCATGGCTCGAGAGCAATGACGCGCTCGCCCTCGCCACTCGCTTGGAGACCCGACTTCCCTGGCGTCCCACGAGAGGCTCACTGACCTCGCCGTCGTACCTCGCGAGAAACCGCACACTGGGGCCGCCGCTCGAGAACAACCCCAAGACTCCCCCGTCATCGCGAGATGAGGGCCTTCGTCTCCTGCATGGCCTAGAGACCAATCTCGCGACCTCTCTCCAAAAGCCTCAGGAGGCTTGACTCCCTTTAGTCCACCCAGTGAGCTCCAAGAGATACCCGTCGCGACTCGAGAGCAGAGCGGGGTTCTTTGCTTCCACTCGAGATGGATGCCTGTCTCCCCGGGTGTGTCTGGAATGCAACCCCGAGATCCCTGTCGCCCCTGGAGAGGAACACTGGCTTCTGGACACAAGCCTAGATGAGGTCTATTGGCCCTGCAGTCACTCGAGAGCAATCCCCAGCTTTCCTTCGCAACTCGAATGGAAGATTGGACTTCCCTGGGCCTACACAAGAAGCATCCTGAATTCCCCGTCATAATTCGAGAATCCTGCTACACCTCGAGAAAAACCACGTGGTTCCCCCGTCATCGCAAGATGTAGCCCTGTGCCGCTACAGCGTCTCAGGAGAAGTCCCACTTTAGGAATTGGAGTTCGAAACGGTACTTGTCACCCTTGATGCGACCCACAAAGTGCCCCGACATCCCGGTCTCCCTCGAGAGGAACACCGAAGTTTTCTGGCAACACTTCCTCTGAGCCTCTTCTACCCTCCTGATCTGGACAGGAGGGTCGACTCCCCTGCTTTGTCTGGAAGGGGTTCCCGGCCTTCCGGTCGCACCTCAGGATGAGGCCGGTCTCACGACGACATTCCAGACGTGGCCTCGTGGGTGGTTCCACATTCCGAAGGACCCCGATTTCCCGGTCCCCTCTTGATAAGAACCCGATGCCCGGACACCTCTTCGAACTCCACCCTGTGAATGAAGTCAACACGAAGGGGCAGTGACTCGCCCGTGCATCGTCGGGAAAAGACCCCCAGGTTCCAAATACCGCTCGACAAGTGGCCTGTCTCCCCGGGAACACCTCGAGAGGCAAGCGGAGTTCCATGCCTCAACCCAAGACGAGGCCTGACTCTCCTGTCCCAAGTCTGCAGGGACCTTGCGGTCGGAGTCTGAAGTCAGAGGAACCCTGAGGTTCCTGCCTCAACTGGAGATGAGGCCCTCTTCCAATGCACCAAACCCAGTGGAGTGCCGAGAGGCCCCTCCCACCTCCAGTTTCCCTGACTTCTCAGAGCCACCATGAGAAGCCCCCTGAGGTCACCTGCACAAGTCGAGGGACCCCAGGGTGTCCTGCCTCAACCCGAGAAAGACCTCCAGAGACCTTCTTCAACACGTCTCGAGGCCAGATTCCCCTACTATGACTTGAGAGTAAAGACGCGCTCCCCCTCGCCATTCGCATGGAGACCCGACTTCCTTGCCGCCCCACGAGAGGCTCACTGACCTCGCCGTCGTACCTCGCGAGAAACCGCACACTGGGGCCGCCGCTCGAGAACAACCCCGAGCCTCCCCCGTCATCGCGACTTGAGGGCCTTCGTCTCCTGTATGGCCTAGAGACCAGTCTCTCGACCTCTCTCCAAACGCCTCAGGAGGCTTGACTCCCTTTAGTCCACCCAGTGAGCTCCAAGAGATACCCGTCGCGACTCAAGAGCAGAGCGGGGTTCTTTGCTCCCACTCGAGATGGATGCCTGTCTCCCCGGGTGCGTCTGGAATGCAACCCCGAGATCCCTTTCGCCCCTGGAGAGGAACATTGGCTTCTGGACACAAGCCTAGATGAGGTCTATTGGCCCTGCAGTCACTCGAGAGCAATCCCCAGCTTTCCTTCGCAACTCGAATGGAAGATTGGACTTCCCTGGGCCAACACAAGAGGCATCCTGAATTCCCCGTCGTAACTCGAGAATCCCGCTGCAACTCGAGAAAATCCACGTGGTTCCCCCGTCATCGCAAGATGAAGCCCTTTCCCGCTACAGTGTCTCAGGAGAAGTCCCACGTTAGGTATTGGAGGTCGAAACGGTACTTGGCACCCTTGATGCGACCCACAAAGTGCCCCGACATCCCGGTCTCCCTCAAGAGGAACACCGAGGTTTTCCCGCACCACTTCCTCTGAGCCCCTTCTACCCTCCTGATCTGGACAGGAGGGTCGACTCCCCTGCTTTGTCTGGAAGGGGTTCCCGGCCTTCCGGTCGCACCTCAGGATGAGGCCGGTCTCACGACGACATTCCAGACGTGGCCTCGTGGGTGGTTCCACATTCCGAAGGACCCCGATTTCCCGGTCCCCTCTTGATAAGAACCCGATGCCCGGACACCTCTTCGAACTCCACCCTGTGAATGAAGTCAACACGAAGGGGCAGTGACTCGCCCGTGCATCGTCGGGAAAAGACCCCCAGGTTCCAAATACCGCTCGACAAGTGGCCTGTCTCCCCGGGAACACCTCGAGAGGCAAGCGGAGTTCCATGCCTCAACCCAAGACGAGGCCTGACTCTCCTGTCCCAAGTCTGCAGGGACCTTGCGGTCGGAGTCTGAAGTCAGAGGAACCCTGAGGTTCCTGCCTCAACTGGAGATGAGGCCCTCTTCCAATGCACCAAACCCAGTGGAGTGCCGAGAGGCCCCTCCCACCTCCAGTTTCCCTGACTTCTCAGAGCCACCATGAGAAGCCCCCTGAGGTCACCTGCACAAGTCGAGGGACCCCAGGGTGTCCTGCCTCAACCCGAGAAAGACCTCGAGAGACCTTCTTCAACACGTCTCGAGGCCAGATTCCCCTACTGCCGTGAGCCGGCATATTGCATATTGAGTGCATATTGCATATTGCATATTGAGTGCAGCACTTTCCACAGCATCATCATTCAGGATCTGGAATAGCTCCACTGGAATTCTATCACTGCTGGGAGCCAGTGAGGAACTCCGCCCATGACAAAGGTCATGAGGAAGGAGGCTCGGCATACGCAAAGGCGGGATCGAGCTTCAGGAGTCCCCCTGGAAATTCTCGAGCATATACCCCCAAAACCAGAGTCTGCCTACTTTCTGCTTGTGCTTGCACCTAAACCTCTGACTTTACGGGGGCTCTCCCCCACTACCTCTCTCTGAAAAAGAGTTAGCTTACAGTTCCAGTTAATAATTCCTGGGTGTGACAGTGTTTACCCTACAAACTCCTTTGGAAATCCTCTAGCCTGCCTGAATAGGTTTTTCCGGCCACATGTGATTGTTCAGAGCCTCCCAACTGTGAGAGGCAGGAGATGTTCTAAACTGTCTAAACACAGATTCTTTTGAGTAGTTACAAGATTGATTAGAAATTGTATAGGTGAATGGTTTTTCACTTGTTGGGCCATTGTTTGCTGCTAAGTTTCCATATCCCTTACCTGCTGTGTCCCTGGCAGTGTATTGATTAATATAATTGGTGTAAGTAGTAGCTTTAATGTTTGTAACCTGGGACCCTTGAGTTAATTCTTTTTCTTGTTATAGCCCACCACACCTTTGCTCTGTAGGAATGCAACTTTATCTAATGCTTTTTGGAGGGTGGCTCCTGACCAACCACCTTTAGAGAAAAATAAGTTTTCTGAAGAAAAGGTCTTAAAATGTTAACAGGCCTCCGGGCCAGAAGATGATGCAAATCACCTAAGCTTTTGCATATGATAAGTTTGCAGGAAGAAAGCCTGGTTTGCTGCAAGACTCTACCCCTTCCCCCATTATCCTCTATGCATAACTTAAGGTATAAAAACTACTTTGAAAAATAAAGTGCGGGCCTTGTTCACCGAAACTTGGTCTCACCATGTCGTTCTTTCTCTTACCTTCTGGCTGAATTTTTCAGCCTCTTTTCGCCACTGAATTTCCTCACTGAGCTATCCTCATTCTATTACTCTTTATATCCTTAATTAACATTTAATTAAGCAGTGGTTTCCTGATCTTCGCCTACGCCGTCTCTCCTTCGAATACCCTGGATCAGCCGGGGCAGGTCCCCGGCACCCTACCATGGCTCGAGAGCAATGACGCGCTCGCCCTCGCCACTCGCTTGGAGACCCGACTTCCCTGGCGCCCCACGAGAGGCTCACTGACCTCGCCGTCGTACCTCGCGAGAAACCGCACACTGGGGCCGCCGCTCGAGAACAACCCCAAGACTCCCCCGTCATCGCGAGATGAGGGCCTTCGTCTCCTGCATGGCCTAGAGACCAATCTCGCGACCTCTCTCCAAAAGCCTCAGGAGGCTTGACTCCCTTTAGTCCACCCAGTGAGCTCCAAGAGATACCCGTCGCGACTCGAGAGCAGAGCGGGGTTCTTTGCTTCCACTCGAGATGGATGCCTGTCTCCCCGGGTGTGTCTGGAATGCAACCCCGAGATCCCTGTCGCCCCTGGAGAGGAACACTGGCTTCTGGACACAAGCCTAGATGAGGTCTATTGGCCCTGCAGTCACTCGAGAGCAATCCCCAGCTTTCCTTCGCAACTCGAATGGAAGATTGGACTTCCCTGGGCCTACACAAGAAGCATCCTGAATTCCCCGTCATAATTCGAGAATCCTGCTACACCTCGAGAAAAACCACGTGGTTCCCCCGTCATCGCAAGATGTAGCCCTGTGCCGCTACAGCGTCTCAGGAGAAGTCCCACTTTAGGAATTGGAGTTCGAAACGGTACTTGTCACCCTTGATGCGACCCACAAAGTGCCCCGACATCCCGGTCTCCCTCGAGAGGAACACCGAAGTTTTCTGGCAACACTTCCTCTGAGCCTCTTCTACCCTCCTGATCTGGACAGGAGGGTCGACTCCCCTGCTTTGTCTGGAAGGGGTTCCCGGCCTTCCGGTCGCACCTCAGGATGAGGCCGGTCTCACGACGACATTCCAGACGTGGCCTCGTGGGTGGTTCCACATTCCGAAGGACCCCGATTTCCCGGTCCCCTCTTGAGAAGAACCCGATGCCCGGACACCTCTTCGAACTCCACCCTGTGAATGAAGTCAACACGAAGGGGCAGTGACTCGCCCGTGCATCGTCGGGAAAAGACCCCCAGGTTCCAAATACCGCTCGACAAGTGGCCTGTCTCCCCGGGAACACCTCGAGAGGCAAGCGGAGTTCCATGCCTCAACCCAAGACGAGGCCTGACTCTCCTGTCCCAAGTCTGCAGGGACCTTGCGGTCGGAGTCTGAAGTCAGAGGAACCCTGAGGTTCCTGCCTCAACTGGAGATGAGGCCCTCTTCCAATGCACCAAACCCAGTGGAGTGCCGAGAGGCCCCTCCCACCTCCAGTTTCCCTGACTTCTCAGAGCCACCATGAGAAGCCCCCTGAGGTCACCTGCACAAGTCGAGGGACCCCAGGGTGTCCTGCCTCAACCCGAGAAAGACCTCCAGAGACCTTCTTCAACACGTCTCGAGGCCAGATTCCCCTACTATGACTTGAGAGTAAAGACGCGCTCCCCCTCGCCATTCGCATGGAGACCCGACTTCCTTGCCGCCCCACGAGAGGCTCACTGACCTCGCCGTCGTACCTCGCGAGAAACCGCACACTGGGGCCGCCGCTCGAGAACAACCCCGAGCCTCCCCCGTCATCGCGACTTGAGGGCCTTCGTCTCCTGTATGGCCTAGAGACCAGTCTCTCGACCTCTCTCCAAACGCCTCAGGAGGCTTGACTCCCTTTAGTCCACCCAGTGAGCTCCAAGAGATACCCGTCGCGACTCAAGAGCAGAGCGGGGTTCTTTGCTCCCACTCGAGATGGATGCCTGTCTCCCCGGGTGCGTCTGGAATGCAACCCCGAGATCCCTTTCGCCCCTGGAGAGGAACATTGGCTTCTGGACACAAGCCTAGATGAGGTCTATTGGCCCTGCAGTCACTCGAGAGCAATCCCCAGCTTTCCTTCGCAACTCGAATGGAAGATTGGACTTCCCTGGGCCAACACAAGAGGCATCCTGAATTCCCCGTCGTAACTCGAGAATCCCGCTGCAACTCGAGAAAATCCACGTGGTTCCCCCGTCATCGCAAGATGAAGCCCTTTCCCGCTACAGTGTCTCAGGAGAAGTCCCACGTTAGGTATTGGAGGTCGAAACGGTACTTGGCACCCTTGATGCGACCCACAAAGTGCCCCGACATCCCGGTCTCCCTCAAGAGGAACACCGAGGTTTTCCCGCACCACTTCCTCTGAGCCCCTTCTACCCTCCTGATCTGGACAGGAGGGTCGACTCCCCTGCTTTGTCTGGAAGGGGTTCCCGGCCTTCCGGTCGCACCTCAGGATGAGGCCGGTCTCACGACGACATTCCAGACGTGGCCTCGTGGGTGGTTCCACATTCCGAAGGACCCCGATTTCCCGGTCCCCTCTTGATAAGAACCCGATGCCCGGACACCTCTTCGAACTCCACCCTGTGAATGAAGTCAACACGAAGGGGCAGTGACTCGCCCGTGCATCGTCGGGAAAAGACCCCCAGGTTCCAAATACCGCTCGACAAGTGGCCTGTCTCCCCGGGAACACCTCGAGAGGCAAGCGGAGTTCCATGCCTCAACCCAAGACGAGGCCTGACTCTCCTGTCCCAAGTCTGCAGGGACCTTGCGGTCGGAGTCTGAAGTCAGAGGAACCCTGAGGTTCCTGCCTCAACTGGAGATGAGGCCCTCTTCCAATGCACCAAACCCAGTGGAGTGCCGAGAGGCCCCTCCCACCTCCAGTTTCCCTGACTTCTCAGAGCCACCATGAGAAGCCCCCTGAGGTCACCTGCACAAGTCGAGGGACCCCAGGGTGTCCTGCCTCAACCCGAGAAAGACCTCGAGAGACCTTCTTCAACACGTCTCGAGGCCAGATTCCCCTACTGCCGTGAGCCGGCATATTGCATATTGAGTGCATATTGCATATTGCATATTGAGTGCAGCACTTTCCACAGCATCATCATTCAGGATCTGGAATAGCTCCACTGGAATTCTATCACTGCTGGGAGCCAGTGAGGAACTCCGCCCATGACAAAGGTCATGAGGAAGGAGGCTCGGCATACGCAAAGGCGGGATCGAGCTTCAGGAGTCCCCCTGGAAATTCTCGAGCATATACCCCCAAAACCAGAGTCTGCCTACTTTCTGCTTGTGCTTGCACCTAAACCTCTGACTTTACGGGGGCTCTCCCCCACTACCTCTCTCTGAAAAAAGAGTTAGCTTACAGTTCCAGTTAATAATTCCTGGGTGTGACAGTGTTTAACCTACAAACTCCTTTGGAAATCCTCTAGCCTGCCTGAATAGGTTTTTCCGGCCACATGTGATTGTTCAGAGCCTCCCAACTGTGAGAGGCAGGAGATGTTCTAAACTGTCTAAACACAGATTCTTTTGAGTAGTTACAAGATTGATTAGAAATTGTATAGGTGAATGGTTTTTCACTTGTTGGGCCATTGTTTGCTGCTAAGTTTCCATATCCCTTACCTGCTGTGTCCCTGGCAGTGTATTGATTAATATAATTGGTGTAAGTAGTAGCTTTAATGTTTGTAACCTGGGACCCTTGAGTTAATTCTTTTTCTTGTTATAGCCCACCACACCTTTGCTCTGTAGGAATGCAACTTTATCTAATGCTTTTTTGGAGGGTGGCTCCTGACCAACCACCTTTAGAGAAAAATAAGTTTTCTGAAGAAAAGGTCTTAAAATGTTAACAGGCCTCCGGGCCAGAAGATGATGCAAATCACCTAAGCTTTTGCATATGATAAGTTTGCAGGAAGAAAGCCTGGTTTGCTGCAAGACTCTACCCCTTCCCCCATTATCCTCTATGCATAACTTAAGGTATAAAAACTACTTTGAAAAATAAAGTGCGGGCCTTGTTCACCGAAACTTGGTCTCACCATGTCGTTCTTTCTCTTACCTTCTGGCTGAATTTTTCAGCCTCTTTTCGCCACTGAATTTCCTCACTGAGCTATCCTCATTCTATTACTCTTTATATCCTTAATTAACATTTAATTAAGCAGTGGTTTCCTGATCTTCGCCTACGCCGTCTCTCCTTCGAATACCCTGGATCAGCCGGGGCAGGTCCCCGGCACCCTACCATGGCTCGAGAGCAATGACGCGCTCGCCCTCGCCACTCGCTTGGAGACCCGACTTCCCTGGCGCCCCACGAGAGGCTCACTGACCTCGCCGTCGTACCTCGCGAGAAACCGCACACTGGGGCCGCCGCTCGAGAACAACCCCAAGACTCCCCCGTCATCGCGAGATGAGGGCCTTCGTCTCCTGCATGGCCTAGAGACCAATCTCGCGACCTCTCTCCAAAAGCCTCAGGAGGCTTGACTCCCTTTAGTCCACCCAGTGAGCTCCAAGAGATACCCGTCGCGACTCGAGAGCAGAGCGGGGTTCTTTGCTTCCACTCGAGATGGATGCCTGTCTCCCCGGGTGTGTCTGGAATGCAACCCCGAGATCCCTGTCGCCCCTGGAGAGGAACACTGGCTTCTGGACACAAGCCTAGATGAGGTCTATTGGCCCTGCAGTCACTCGAGAGCAATCCCCAGCTTTCCTTCGCAACTCGAATGGAAGATTGGACTTCCCTGGGCCTACACAAGAAGCATCCTGAATTCCCCGTCGTAATTCGAGAATCCTGCTACACCTCGAGAAAAACCACGTGGTTCCCCCGTCATCGCAAGATGTAGCCCTGTGCCGCTACAGCGTCTCAGGAGAAGTCCCACTTTAGGAATTGGAGTTCGAAACGGTACTTGTCACCCTTGATGCGACCCACAAAGTGCCCCGACATCCCGGTCTCCCTCGAGAGGAACACCGAAGTTTTCTGGCAACACTTCCTCTGAGCCTCTTCTACCCTCCTGATCTGGACAGGAGGGTCGACTCCCCTGCTTTGTCTGGAAGGGGTTCCCGGCCTTCCGGTCGCACCTCAGGATGAGGCCGGTCTCACGACGACATTCCAGACGTGGCCTCGTGGGTGGTTCCACATTCCGAAGGACCCCGATTTCCCGGTCCCCTCTTGATAAGAACCCGATGCCCGGACACCTCTTCGAACTCCACCCTGTGAATGAAGTCAACACGAAGGGGCAGTGACTCGCCCGTGCATCGTCGGGAAAAGACCCCCAGGTTCCAAATACCGCTCGACAAGTGGCCTGTCTCCCCGGGAACACCTCGAGAGGCAAGCGGAGTTCCATGCCTCAACCCAAGACGAGGCCTGACTCTCCTGTCCCAAGTCTGCAGGGACCTTGCGGTCGGAGTCTGAAGTCAGAGGAACCCTGAGGTTCCTGCCTCAACTGGAGATGAGGCCCTCTTCCAATGCACCAAACCCAGTGGAGTGCCGAGAGGCCCCTCCCACCTCCAGTTTCCCTGACTTCTCAGAGCCACCATGAGAAGCCCCCTGAGGTCACCTGCACAAGTCGAGGGACCCCAGGGTGTCCTGCCTCAACCCGAGAAAGACCTCCAGAGACCTTCTTCAACACGTCTCGAGGCCAGATTCCCCTACTATGACTTGAGAGTAAAGACGCGCTCCCCCTCGCCATTCGCATGGAGACCCGACTTCCTTGCCGCCCCACGAGAGGCTCACTGACCTCGCCGTCGTACCTCGCGAGAAACCGCACACTGGGGCCGCCGCTCGAGAACAACCCCGAGCCTCCCCCGTCATCGCGACTTGAGGGCCTTCGTCTCCTGTATGGCCTAGAGACCAGTCTCTCGACCTCTCTCCAAACGCCTCAGGAGGCTTGACTCCCTTTAGTCCACCCAGTGAGCTCCAAGAGATACCCGTCGCGACTCAAGAGCAGAGCGGGGTTCTTTGCTCCCACTCGAGATGGATGCCTGTCTCCCCGGGTGCGTCTGGAATGCAACCCCGAGATCCCTTTCGCCCCTGGAGAGGAACATTGGCTTCTGGACACAAGCCTAGATGAGGTCTATTGGCCCTGCAGTCACTCGAGAGCAATCCCCAGCTTTCCTTCGCAACTCGAATGGAAGATTGGACTTCCCTGGGCCAACACAAGAGGCATCCTGAATTCCCCGTCGTAACTCGAGAATCCCGCTGCAACTCGAGAAAATCCACGTGGTTCCCCCGTCATCGCAAGATGAAGCCCTTTCCCGCTACAGTGTCTCAGGAGAAGTCCCACGTTAGGTATTGGAGGTCGAAACGGTACTTGGCACCCTTGATGCGACCCACAAAGTGCCCCGACATCCCGGTCTCCCTCAAGAGGAACACCGAGGTTTTCCCGCACCACTTCCTCTGAGCCCCTTCTACCCTCCTGATCTGGACAGGAGGGTCGACTCCCCTGCTTTGTCTGGAAGGGGTTCCCGGCCTTCCGGTCGCACCTCAGGATGAGGCCGGTCTCACGACGACATTCCAGACGTGGCCTCGTGGGTGGTTCCACATTCCGAAGGACCCCGATTTCCCGGTCCCCTCTTGATAAGAACCCGATGCCCGGACACCTCTTCGAACTCCACCCTGTGAATGAAGTCCACACGAAGGGGCAGTGACTCGCCCGTGCATCGTCGGGAAAAGACCCCCAGGTTCCAAATACCGCTCGACAAGTGGCCTGTCTCCCCGGGAACACCTCGAGAGGCAAGCGGAGTTCCATGCCTCAACCCAAGACGAGGCCTGACTCTCCTGTCCCAAGTCTGCAGGGACCTTGCGGTCGGAGTCTGAAGTCAGAGGAACCCTGAGGTTCCTGCCTCAACTGGAGATGAGGCCCTCTTCCAATGCACCAAACCCAGTGGAGTGCCGAGAGGCCCCTCCCACCTCCAGTTTCCCTGACTTCTCAGAGCCACCATGAGAAGCCCCCTGAGGTCACCTGCACAAGTCGAGGGACCCCAGGGTGTCCTGCCTCAACCCGAGAAAGACCTCGAGAGACCTTCTTCAACACGTCTCGAGGCCAGATTCCCCTACTGCCGTGAGCCGGCATATTGCATATTGAGTGCATATTGCATATTGCATATTGAGTGCAGCACTTTCCACAGCATCATCATTCAGGATCTGGAATAGCTCCACTGGAATTCTATCACTGCTGGGAGCCAGTGAGGAACTCCGCCCATGACAAAGGTCATGAGGAAGGAGGCTCGGCATACGCAAAGGCGGGATCGAGCTTCAGGAGTCCCCCTGGAAATTCTCGAGCATATACCCCCAAAACCAGAGTCTGCCTACTTTCTGCTTGTGCTTGCACCTAAACCTCTGACTTTACGGGGGGCTCTCCCCCACTACCTCTCTCTGAAAAAAGAGTTAGCTTACAGTTCCAGTTAATAATTCCTGGGTGTGACAGTGTTTACCCTACAAACTCCTTTGGAAATCCTCTAGCCTGCCTGAATAGGTTTTTCCGGCCACATGTGATTGTTCAGAGCCTCCCAACTGTGAGAGGCAGGAGATGTTCTAAACTGTCTAAACACAAATTCTTTTGAGTAGTTACAAGATTGATTAGAAATTGTATAGGTGAATGGTTTTTCACTTGTTGGGCCATTGTTTGCTGCTAAGTTTCCATATCCCTTACCTGCTGTGTCCCTGGCAGTGTATTGATTAATATAATTGGTGTAAGTAGTAGCTTTAATGTTTGTAACCTGGGACCCTTGAGTTAATTCTTTTTCTTGTTATAGCCCACCACACCTTTGCTCTGTAGGAATGCAACTTTATCTAATGCTTTTTGGAGGGTGGCTCCTGACCAACCACCTTTAGAGAAAAATAAGTTTTCTGAAGAAAAGGTCTTAAAATGTTAACAGGCCTCCGGGCCAGAAGATGATGCAAATCACCTAAGCTTTTGCATATGATAAGTTTGCAGGAAGAAAGCCTGGTTTGCTGCAAGACTCTACCCCTTCCCCCATTATCCTCTATGCATAACTTAAGGTATAAAAACTACTTTGAAAAATAAAGTGCGGGCCTTGTTCACCGAAACTTGGTCTCACCATGTCGTTCTTTCTCTTACCTTCTGGCTGAATTTTTCAGCCTCTTTTCGCCACAGAATTTCCTCACTGAGCTATCCTCATTCTATTACTCTTTATATCCTTCATTAACATTTAATTAAGCAGTGGTTTCCTGATCTTCGCCTACGCCGTCTCTCCTTCGAATACCCTGGATCAGCCGGGGCTGGTCCCCGGCACCCTACCATGGCTCGAGAGCAATGACGCGCTCGCCCTCGCCACTCGCATGGAGACCCGACTTCCCTGGCGCCCCACGAGAGGCTCACTGACCTCGCCGTCGTACCTCGCGAGAAAGCGCACACTGGGGCCGCCGCTCGAGAACAACCCCAAGACTCCCCCGTCATCGCGAGATGAGGGCCTTCGTCTCCTGCATGGCCTAGAGACCAATCTCGCGACCTCTCTCCAAAAGCCTCAGGAGGCTTGACTCCCTTTAGTCCACCCAGTGAGCTCCAAGAGATACCCGTCGCGACTCGAGAGCAGAGCGGGGTTCTTTGCTTCCACTCGAGATGGATGCCTGTCTCCCCGGGTGTGTCTGGAATGCAACCCCGAGATCCCTGTCGCCCCTGGAGAGGAACACTGGCTTCTGGACACAAGCCTAGATGAGGTCTATTGGCCCTGCAGTCACTCGAGAGCAATCCCCAGCTTTCCTTCGCAACTCGAATGGAAGATTGGACTTCCCTGGGCCTACACAAGAAGCATCCTGAATTCCCCGTCGTAATTCGAGAATCCTGCTACACCTCGAGAAAAACCACGTGGTTCCCCCGTCATCGCAAGATGTAGCCCTGTGCCGCTACAGCGTCTCAGGAGAAGTCCCACTTTAGGAATTGGAGTTCGAAACGGTACTTGTCACCCTTGATGCGACCCACAAAGTGCCCCGACATCCCGGTCTCCCTCGAGAGGAACACCGAAGTTTTCTGGCAACACTTCCTCTGAGCCTCTTCTACCCTCCTGATCTGGACAGGAGGGTCGACTCCCCTGCTTTGTCTGGAAGGGGTTCCCGGCCTTCCGGTCGCACCTCAGGATGAGGCCGGTCTCACGACGACATTCCAGACGTGGCCTCGTGGGTGGTTCCACATTCCGAAGGACCCCGATTTCCCGGTCCCCTCTTGATAAGAACCCGATGCCCGGACACCTCTTCGAACTCCACCCTGTGAATGAAGTCAACACGAAGGGGCAGTGACTCGCCCGTGCATCGTCGGGAAAAGACCCCCAGGTTCCAAATACCGCTCGACAAGTGGCCTGTCTCCCCGGGAACACCTCGAGAGGCAAGCGGAGTTCCATGCCTCAACCCAAGACGAGGCCTGACTCTCCTGTCCCAAGTCTGCAGGGACCTTGCGGTCGGAGTCTGAAGTCAGAGGAACCCTGAGGTTCCTGCCTCAACTGGAGATGAGGCCCTCTTCCAATGCACCAAACCCAGTGGAGTGCCGAGAGGCCCCTCCCACCTCCAGTTTCCCTGACTTCTCAGAGCCACCATGAGAAGCCCCCTGAGGTCACCTGCACAAGTCGAGGGACCCCAGGGTGTCCTGCCTCAACCCGAGAAAGACCTCGAGAGACCTTCTTCAACACGTCTCGAGGCCAGATTCCCCTACTATGACTTGAGAGTAAAGACGCGCTCCCCCTCGCCATTCGCATGGAGACCCGACTTCCTTGCCGCCCCACGAGAGGCTCACTGACCTCGCCGTCGTACCTCGCGAGAAACCGCACACTGGGGCCGCCGCTCGAGAACAACCCCGAGCCTCCCCCGTCATCGCGACTTGAGGGCCTTCGTCTCCTGTATGGCCTAGAGACCAGTCTCTCGACCTCTCTCCAAACGCCTCAGGAGGCTTGACTCCCTTTAGTCCACCCAGTGAGCTCCAAGAGATACCCGTCGCGACTCAAGAGCAGAGCGGGGTTCTTTGCTCCCACTCGAGATGGATGCCTGTCTCCCCGGGTGCGTCTGGAATGCAACCCCGAGATCCCTTTCGCCCCTGGAGAGGAACATTGGCTTCTGGACACAAGCCTAGATGAGGTCTATTGGCCCTGCAGTCACTCGAGAGCAATCCCCAGCTTTCCTTCGCAACTCGAATGGAAGATTGGACTTCCCTGGGCCAACACAAGAGGCATCCTGAATTCCCCGTCGTAACTCGAGAATCCCGCTGCAACTCGAGAAAATCCACGTGGTTCCCCCGTCATCGCAAGATGAAGCCCTTTCCCGCTACAGTGTCTCAGGAGAAGTCCCACGTTAGGTATTGGAGGTCGAAACGGTACTTGGCACCCTTGATGCGACCCACAAAGTGCCCCGACATCCCGGTCTCCCTCAAGAGGAACACCGAGGTTTTCCCGCACCACTTCCTCTGAGCCCCTTCTACCCTCCTGATCTGGACAGGAGGGTCGACTCCCCTGCTTTGTCTGGAAGGGGTTCCCGGCCTTCCGGTCGCACCTCAGGATGAGGCCGGTCTCACGACGACATTCCAGACGTGGCCTCGTGGGTGGTTCCACATTCCGAAGGACCCCGATTTCCCGGTCCCCTCTTGATAAGAACCCGATGCCCGGACACCTCTTCGAACTCCACCCTGTGAATGAAGTCCACACGAAGGGGCAGTGACTCGCCCGTGCATCGTCGGGAAAAGACCCCCAGGTTCCAAATACCGCTCGACAAGTGGCCTGTCTCCCCGGGAACACCTCGAGAGGCAAGCGGAGTTCCATGCCTCAACCCAAGACGAGGCCTGACTCTCCTGTCCCAAGTCTGCAGGGACCTTGCGGTCGGAGTCTGAAGTCAGACGAACCCTGAGGTTCCTGCCTCAACTGGAGATGAGGCCCTCTTCCAATGCACCAAACCCAGTGGAGTGCCGAGAGGCCCCTCCCACCTCCAGTTTCCCTGACTTCTCAGAGCCACCATGAGAAGCCCCCTGAGGTCACCTGCACAAGTCGAGGGACCCCAGGGTGTCCTGCCTCAACCCGAGAAAGACCTCGAGAGACCTTCTTCAACACGTCTCGAGGCCAGATTCCCCTACTGCCGTGAGCCGGCATATTGCATATTGAGTGCATATTGCATATTGCATATTGAGTGCAGCACTTTCCACAGCATCATCATTCAGGATCTGGAATAGCTCCACTGGAATTCTATCACTGCTGGGAGCCAGTGAGGAACTCCGCCCATGACAAAGGTCATGAGGAAGGAGGCTCGGCATACGCAAAGGCGGGATCGAGCTTCAGGAGTCCCCCTGGAAATTCTCGAGCATATACCCCCAAAACCAGAGTCTGCCTACTTTCTGCTTGTGCTTGCACCTAAACCTCTGACTTTACGGGGGGCTCTCCCCCACTACCTCTCTCTGAAAAAAGAGTTAGCTTACAGTTCCAGTTAATAATTCCTGGGTGTGACAGTGTTTACCCTACAAACTCCTTTGGAAATCCTCTAGCCTGCCTGAATAGGTTTTTCCGGCCACATGTGATTGTTCAGAGCCTCCCAACTGTGAGAGGCAGGAGATGTTCTAAACTGTCTAAACACAAATTCTTTTGAGTAGTTACAAGATTGATTAGAAATTGTATAGGTGAATGGTTTTTCACTTGTTGGGCCATTGTTTGCTGCTAAGTTTCCATATCCCTTACCTGCTGTGTCCCTGGCAGTGTATTGATTAATATAATTGGTGTAAGTAGTAGCTTTAATGTTTGTAACCTGGGACCCTTGAGTTAATTCTTTTTCTTGTTATAGCCCACCACACCTTTGCTCTGTAGGAATGCAACTTTATCTAATGCTTTTTTGGAGGGTGGCTCCTGACCAACCACCTTTAGAGAAAAATAAGTTTTCTGAAGAAAAGGTCTTAAAATGTTAACAGGCCTCCGGGCCAGAAGATGATGCAAATCACCTAAGCTTTTGCATATGATAAGTTTGCAGGAAGAAAGCCTGGTTTGCTGCAAGACTCTACCCCTTCCCCCATTATCCTCTATGCATAACTTAAGGTATAAAAACTACTTTGAAAAATAAAGTGCGGGCCTTGTTCACCGAAACTTGGTCTCACCATGTCGTTCTTTCTCTTACCTTCTGGCTGAATTATTCAGCCTCTTTTCGCCACTGAATTTCCTCACTGAGCTATCCTCATTCTATTACTCTTTATATCCTTCATTAACATTTAATTAAGCAGTGGTTTCCTGATCTTCGCCTACGCCGTCTCTCCTTCGAATACCCTGGATCAGCCGGGGCTGGTCCCCGGCACCCTACCATGGCTCGAGAGCAATGACGCGCTCGCCCTCGCCACTCGCATGGAGACCCGACTTCCCTGGCGCCCCACGAGAGGCTCACTGACCTCGCCGTCGTACCTCGCGAGAAACCGCACACTGGGGCCGCCGCTCGAGAACAACCCCAAGACTCCCCCGTCATCGCGAGATGAGGGCCTTCGTCTCCTGCATGGCCTAGAGACCAATCTCGCGACCTCTCTCCAAAAGCCTCAGGAGGCTTGACTCCCTTTAGTCCACCCAGTGAGCTCCAAGAGATACCCGTCGCGACTCGAGAGCAGAGCGGGGTTCTTTGCTTCCACTCGAGATGGATGCCTGTCTCCCCGGGTGTGTCTGGAATGCAACCCCGAGATCCCTGTCGCCCCTGGAGAGGAACACTGGCTTCTGGACACAAGCCTAGATGAGGTCTATTGGCCCTGCAGTCACTCGAGAGCAATCCCCAGCTTTCCTTCGCAACTCGAATGGAAGATTGGACTTCCCTGGGCCTACACAAGAAGCATCCTGAATTCCCCGTCGTAATTCGAGAATCCTGCTACACCTCGAGAAAAACCACGTGGTTCCCCCGTCATCGCAAGATGTAGCCCTGTGCCGCTACAGCGTCTCAGGAGAAGTCCCACTTTAGGAATTGGAGTTCGAAACGGTACTTGTCACCCTTGATGCGACCCACAAAGTGCCCCGACATCCCGGTCTCCCTCGAGAGGAACACCGAAGTTTTCTGGCAACACTTCCTCTGAGCCTCTTCTACCCTCCTGATCTGGACAGGAGGGTCGACTCCCCTGCTTTGTCTGGAAGGGGTTCCCGGCCTTCCGGTCGCACCTCAGGATGAGGCCGGTCTCACGACGACATTCCAGACGTGGCCTCGTGGGTGGTTCCACATTCCGAAGGACCCCGATTTCCCGGTCCCCTCTTGATAAGAACCCGATGCCCGGACACCTCTTCGAACTCCACCCTGTGAATGAAGTCAACACGAAGGGGCAGTGACTCGCCCGTGCATCGTCGGGAAAAGACCCCCAGGTTCCAAATACCGCTCGACAAGTGGCCTGTCTCCCCGGGAACACCTCGAGAGGCAAGCGGAGTTCCATGCCTCAACCCAAGACGAGGCCTGACTCTCCTGTCCCAAGTCTGCAGGGACCTTGCGGTCGGAGTCTGAAGTCAGAGGAACCCTGAGGTTCCTGCCTCAACTGGAGATGAGGCCCTCTTCCAATGCACCAAACCCAGTGGAGTGCCGAGAGGCCCCTCCCACCTCCAGTTTCCCTGACTTCTCAGAGCCACCATGAGAAGCCCCCTGAGGTCACCTGCACAAGTCGAGGGACCCCAGGGTGTCCTGCCTCAACCCGAGAAAGACCTCGAGAGACCTTCTTCAACACGTCTCGAGGCCAGATTCCCCTACTATGACTTGAGAGTAAAGACGCGCTCCCCCTCGCCATTCGCATGGAGACCCGACTTCCTTGCCGCCCCACGAGAGGCTCACTGACCCCGCCGTCGTACCTCGCGAGAAACCGCACACTGGGGCCGCCGCTCGAGAACAACCCCGAGCCTCCCCCGTCATCGCGACTTGAGGGCCTTCGTCTCCTGTATGGCCTAGAGACCAGTCTCTCGACCTCTCTCCAAACGCCTCAGGAGGCTTGACTCCCTTTAGTCCACCCAGTGAGCTCCAAGAGATACCCGTCGCGACTCAAGAGCAGAGCGGGGTTCTTTGCTCCCACTCGAGACGGATGCCTGTCTCCCCGGGTGCGTCTGGAATGCAACCCCGAGATCCCTTTCGCCCCTGGAGAGGAACATTGGCTTCTGGACACAAGCCTAGATGAGGTCTATTGGCCATGCACTCACTCGAGAGCAATCCCCAGCTTTCCTTCGCAACTCGAATGGAAGATTGGACTTCCCTGGGCCAACACAAGAGGCATCCTGAATTCCCCGTCGTAACTCGAGAATCCCGCTGCAACTCGAGAAAATCCACGTGGTTCCCCCGTCATCGCAAGATGAAGCCCTTTCCCGCTACAGTGTCTCAGGAGAAGTCCCACGTTAGGTATTGGAGGTCGAAACGGTACTTGGCACCCTTGATGCGACCCACAAAGTGCCCCGACATCCCGGTCTCCCTCAAGAGGAACACCGAGGTTTTCCCGCACCACTTCCTCTGAGCCCCTTCTACCCTCCTGATCTGGACAGGAGGGTCGACTCCCCTGCTTTGTCTGGAAGGGGTTCCCGACCTTCCGGTCGCACCTCAGGATGAGGCCGGTCTCACGACGACATTCCAGACGTGGCCTCGTGGGTGGTTCCACATTCCGAAGGACCCCGATTTCCCGGTCCCCTCTTGATAAGAACCCGATGCCCGGACACCTCTTCGAACTCCACCCTGTGAATGAAGTCAACACGAAGGGGCAGTGACTCGCCCGTGCATCGTCGGGAAAAGACCCCCAGGTTCCAAATACCGCTCGACAAGTGGCCTGTCTCCCCGGGAACACCTCGAGAGGCAAGCGGAGTTCCATGCCTCAACCCAAGACGAGGCCTGACTCTCCTGTCCCAAGTCTGCAGGGACCTTGCGGTCGGAGTCTGAAGTCAGAGGAACCCTGAGGTTCCTGCCTCAACTGGAGATGAGGCCCTCTTCCAATGCACCAAACCCAGTGGAGTGCCGAGAGGCCCCTCCCACCTCCAGTTTCCCTGACTTCTCAGAGCCACCATGAGAAGCCCCCTGAGGTCACCTGCACAAGTCGAGGGACCCCAGGGTGTCCTGCCTCAACCCGAGAAAGACCTCGAGAGACCTTCTTCAACACGTCTCGAGGCCAGATTCCCCTACTGCCGTGAGCCGGCATATTGCATATTGAGTGCATATGGCATATTGCATATTGAGTGCAGCACTTTCCACAGCATCATCTTTCCGGATCTGGAATAGCTCCACTGGAATTCTATCACTGCTGGGAGCCAGTGAGGAACTCCGCCCATGACAAAGGTCATGAGGAAGGAGGCTCGGCATACGCAAAGGCGGGATCGAGCTTCAGGAGTCCCCCTGGAAATTCCCGAGCATATACCCCCAAAACCAGAGTCTGCCTACTTTCTGCTTGTGCTTTCACCTAAACCTCTGACTTTACGGGGGGCTCTGCCCCACTACCTCTCTCTGAAAAAAGAGTTAGCTTACAGTTCCAGTTAATAATTCCTGGGTGTGACAGTGTTTACCCTACAAACTCCTTTGGAAATCCTCTAGCCTGCCTGAATAGGTATTTCCGGCCACATGTGATTGTTCAGAGCCTCCCAACTGTGAGAGGCAGGAGATGTTCTAAACTGTCTAAACACAGATTCTTTTGAGTAGTTACAAGATTGATTAGAAATTGTATTGGTGAATGGTTTTTCACTTGTTGGGCCATTGTTTGCTGCTAAGTTTCCATATCCCTTACCTGCTGTGTCCCTGGCAGTGTATTGATTAATATAATTGGTGTAAGTAGTAGCTTTAATGTTTGTAACCTGGGACCCTTGAGTTATTTCTTTTTCTTGTTATAGCCCACCACACCTTTGCTCTGTAGGAATGCAACTTTATCTAATGCTTTTTTGGAGGGTGGCTCCTGACCAACCACCTTTAGAGAAAAATAAGTTTTCTGAAGAAAAGGTCTTAAAATGTTAACAGGCCTCCGGGCCAGAAGATGATGCAAATCACCTAAGCTTTTGCATATGGTAAGTTTGCAGGAAGAAAGCCTGGTTTGCTGCAAGACTATACCCCTTCCCCCTTATCCTCTATGCATAACTTAAGGTATAAAAACTACTTTGAAAAATAAAGTGCGGGCCTTGTTCACCGAAACTTGGTCTCACCATGTCGTTCTTTCTCTTACCTTCTGGCTGAATTATTCAGCCTCTTTTCGCCACTGAATTTCCTCACTGAGCTATCCTCATTCTATTACTCTTTATATCCTTAATTAACACTTAATTAAGCAGTGGTTTCCTGATCTTCGCCTACGCCGTCTCTCCTTCGAATACCCTGGATCAGCCGGGGCTGGTCCCCGGCACCCTACCATGGCTCGAGAGCAATGACGCGCTCGCCCTCGCCACTCGCATGGAGACCCGACTTCCCTGGCGCCCCACGAGAGGCTCACTGACCTCGCCGTCGTACCTCGCGAGAAACCGCACACTGGGGCCGCCGCTCGAGAACAACCCCAAGACTCCCCCGTCATCGCGAGATGAGGGCCTTCGTCTCCTGCATGGCCTAGAGACCAATCTCGCGACCTCTCTCCAAACGCCTCAGGAGGCTTGACTCCCTTTAGTCCACCCAGTGAGCTCCAAGAGATACCCGTCGCGACTCGAGAGCAGAGCGGGGTTCTTTGCTTCCACTCGAGATGGATGCCTGTCTCCCCGGGTGCGTCTGGAATGCAAACCCGAGATCCCTTTCGCCCCGGAGAGGAACATTGGCTTCTGGACACAAGCCTAGATGAGGTCTATTGGCCCTGCACTCACTCGAGAGCAATCCCCAGCTTTCCTTCGCAACTCGAATGGAAGATTGGACTTCCCTGGGCCAACACAAGAGGCATCCTGAGTTCCCCATCGTAACTCGAGAATCCCGCTGCAACTCGAGAAAATCCACGTGGTTCCCCCGTCATCGCAAGATGAAGCCCTTTCCCGCTACAGTGTCTCAGGAGAAGTCCCACGTTAGGTATTGGAGGTCGAAACGGTACTTGGCACCCTTGATGTGACCCACAAAGTGCCCCGATATCCCGGTCTCCCTGGAGAGGAACACCGAGGTTTTCCGGCACCACTTCCTCTGAACCCCTTCTACCCTCCTGATCTCGACAGGAGGGTCGACTCCGCTGCTTTGTCTGGAAGTGCTTCCGGACCTTCCGGTCGCACCTCAGTATGAGGCCGGTCTCACGACGACATTCCAGACGTAGCCTCGTGGGTGCTTCCACATTGTGAAGGACCCCGATTTCCCGGTCCCCTCTTGATAAAAACCCGATGCCCGGACACCTCTCCGAACTCCACCCTGTGAATGAAGTCAACACGAAGGGGCAGTCACTCGCCCATGTATCGTCCGGAAAAACCCCCAGGTTCCAAATACAGCTCGACAAGTGGCGTCTCTCCCCGGGGACACCTCGAGAGATAAGCGGAGTTCCATGCCATAACCCAAGACGAGGCCTGACTCTCCTGTTCCCAGTCTGCAGGGACCCTGCGATCAGAGTCTGAAATCAGAGGAACCCTGAGGTTCCTGCCTCACCTGGAGATGAGGCCCTCTTCCAATGCACCAAACCCAGTGGAGTGCCGAGAGGCCCCTCCCACCTCGAGTTTCCCTGACTTCTCAGAGCCACCATCAGAAGCCCCCTGAGGTCACCTGCACAAGTCCAGGGAAGCCAGGGTTTCCTGCCTCAATCCGAGAACGACCTCGAAAAAACAGGAACAAAACGAAAATTTAAATGTGATATAAGCTTTTAGATGAACTATTAACACTAATTACACTCGAAAATATCTGCCTATGAGAGTCTTGATTGAAGGCAGATGAGAAGGGGACGACAGAGGATAAGATGGTTGGATGGCATCAGTGATTCGATGGACATGAGTTTGAGCAAGCCCCTGGAGTTGGTGATGGACACGGAAGCCCAGCGTCCTGCAGGCCTCGGGGTCCCAAAGAGTCAGACACGACTGAGCCACTGAACGGAACTGAACTTACAATCGTTTCTCCAGGTGTTTTGGTTACCCGAGTTTCTATCCTGTGCTAAACTAAGTGACGACAGTGTACTGAAGAGCTAGGTCATTTCCAAATAAATTCAAGTTCTGAAACATTCACGCCTTGAAAGGACCTCCCTTTTACACAGAAACAAAAGAGATTTTTGACTATTCAATAATAGTGTCTGGCACCATCCTGACATGTGAAACGTAAGAAAGCAATTTTTTTTGTTTGGTTTGGTTCTGATCTTGTGTGTGTGTGTGTGTGTGTGTGTGTGTATGTGCGTGTGTGCGGGCGTGCGTGCGGGGGAGGGGAGGGGCGCTAGTATCACTGATAGGTATGTTCACCAATCTGTCGAATGCCAATATAAAAGTCAGTTCTTGGTTGCTGAAGGGAAATGTATGACTTGGTATTAAAAGAAGGTATGTGGAATGAAATCGCATTTTCTGAAGGCAAACGACGTCGTTCTTTCTTCCAGGTGGCAGTTTCAGGATGGGAGAAGCAAAGGAATGGGTACAGAATGGGATAAGGAGGTTGGAGGGAAAGTGGACCCCCAGAAAAGAGTGTTGTGCCTAGCACAAGGTTTCTTGAGAGGTTGAACTGCCTTTGCTAATGGATTTTAAGTTTCTTTACCTCTTCCGTGATCTCTTCTAGGTTGACCTAGAACAGAAATCTTTTGTTAGCTTTGGCTAAGTGGAGAAGTATTATTGTTTCACGGTGACTTGTGTGATCCTACCTGACTGTTCTCAACCCTTTTGATATCTATGCACTGCTGCTGCTGCTGCTGCTGCTGCGAAGTCGTTTCAGTCGTGTCCGAGTCTGTGTGACCCCATGGACGGCAGCCCACCAGGCCCCGCAGTCCCTGGGGTTCTCTAGGCAAGAACACTGGAGTGGGTTGCCATGTCCTCCTCCAATGCATGAAAGTGCAATGTGAAAGTGAAGTCGCTCAGTCGTGCCCGACTCTGAGCGACCCCATGGACTGCAGCCTACCAGGCTCTTCCGTCCATGAGATTTTCCAGGCAAGAGTACTGGAGTGGGGTGCCATTGCCTTCTCCCATATCTATTCACAAGCCTGCCTAAATCATTGACTTCTAGCCACCTTTGGGATGCCAATGACCACCCACCCTTACCAGGCCGCAGAGGAGAGAAAACACTTACCACAGGAGGTCCGGGTAAGGAACAAGGAACTAACAAGCTCCCACCAACCAGGATTCTGCAGAGGTCAACAAGAGGTCAGCAAGAGATGGGAGACTGCAGTCCAGAGGTCCTAGCAACTTCCAGCGAGCAGCAAAGACCCAGCATAGTCCAAACGAATTCAATGTTACCCAAAACAAATAAATAAACGGACAGAAGTTCTTTGAACACATGACTGAGATTAGGGGTGAGGCAGAACATGTATGTGCCAGGATACTCTTAAAGTATACTGTTAACATAGATGAGGAGAACAAGGTAGGAGGAAAACTTACTGTTTGGTTCAGGTCGCTTCTGAGCCTTTTGGGGGAACCGACCTGAAGCCAGAGTCTAGCGGAAATACACAGGCTTTGAACATCGCTGAAGACCAACATTTCCTAAGGAAAAAACGCATTGCTTAGCTCGAGGTTTGTCTGGGAAATTCTTACACATCAGGAGATGGCTCCGAGGTGGATTTCTACAAAGAACATCCATGCAAAGGACAAGCCTGCACAGCTCTGTGCACATCTGCCCCCTCCCCCCCTCACAGCCAGCAGCATTTCCAAGTGACCTCCTAAGGCCTTCGCCAAACTACAGGGGCACCTCTGGGTTTCCTGTTTCCCTCATTTTTCGGAATCTTTTCTAAAAAAAAAAAAAAAAAAACAAAAAACAACATAAAAAAAAAAAACCCGCACATTTCTTCGTATAATGCCACAGTGGAAGGAAAACAGGCCTTCAATTTTAAGACCTAAATTTGCAAAAAAATTGGAGCTTGGTTTTTTGGTTTGTTTTGTTTTGTTTGAATCAAACCACCACATCATTGAAAATTTTTACACGTTCTAATTATTCGGTTCCAAAACACCAAACTTGTACTGCACACGGTCCCCATGGAAAGGCCCCCTCAGCAGGACAGCCACAGATGCTGCCATGAAAGGGCAGCAGGGTGCCCTCCTCCCTTGTTTTCTGCCTGGGCGGCCACCGGGTTTTGAAACCCATGCACCCTACTAAGTTTCTAGGGTGCAATTCGTGGACCCTTCCCTTTCCCATCCCAGCAGGTGGTCAAGGGCCCGCTGGCCTCCAAAGTGCCAGAAGCAGGGCTGGGCCAGCCGGCCAGAGTTCAGGGTTCTGGCCCTTGGACTTGCAGCGGACACTAGGCTGCTTGGGAAAACCGCGCGGCTCTGACCTTTCAGCAAAGGGGTGGAGCGGTCAAGGCCTTGAGCCCAAAGGCGAGGCGTTTCTGCGACCGCCCGGTTGTGCCAACAGAGGGCGGACTACGTGGTTCCCTGCTCCACGCAGTCCCAGTTCCCTGACCTGTGGTCCGCACCCCTCCGCCGCGCCCACTGGATGCCGACCCTTGGGGACCCAGGAGCGCACGCAATGGGCGTTCCCAGCCGCCACGGCGACCCCCGAGAGGACAACGGGGAAGCCCTCCCCCACCCCCGCCAGGAGCCGACCCCCGCCCCGCGCCGCCCCGCCCCTGCCATGCTCCCGGTGCCTTCCCAGCCGCAGTGGGGATCCCCGGAGCACAACTGGGACCGCCCCCCATCCCCGCCACGACCCGATTCCCGACCCGCGCCGCCCGGCTTCGCCCCGCCCCGGGCGCGCTCCCGGTGCGCGGCCCACCTTCACCACGGGCTCCCGGTGAGCCCCGCCCCCACGCCCGGTTCCAGGAGAGCCTCTGGGACCTCGCTCCCGCCGCCCGGTGAAACGGGAGGACAATCCATCCAGCCCACAGAGGCAATCCAAGCTGTGTAGAATTCAGGGATCCAACGAGGGCTACGGAAAGGAAAGATGACCTGACCTAGGAGGGCCATGATATTCTATAGAACCGGACAAAGTTGGTTTCCAAGGAAACTTGATTCCTTGGAACTCGGAAAGCAGGTTCTTCTCATATGCAATTCCAAACCAAGAGCTCCTTCCCAAAGCCTGCCTGGCCGCCAGCCCCACCCCCACTCCCCAGAAAAAACGGCTCAAAGAAATCTTTTCCATCTCAGGCGGAAAACTGGAAGATGTCTTGTCTTGTCTGTCTGGATTGATGTATGTGTCAGTGTGAGCCTTGTGATTTTTGATAATAGTGCTCAAGTTCTGAGTTCTTATTTCAATGGTCTCAAGACAAGGCAGCCCTTGCAAACCCAACTGCTTCCAATACAAGAAAACTTTGACCTCAGGGAATGTCAGAGTCCCGTGAACTGGGAACTAGTCAATATGAAATATCTAGTAGTTTTGTTTTTGCTCCTCTACTGTAGACATGTCTAAGAGTCATCAACATGAAGCACAAAATGTTCATAGTGCCTCGGTTTGTTCTAAGGTAAAAATTGCTATATCGTTCTATCTGTCACAAGCTTGTCAACAAGAAAGTACCTCGAAAGAACAGGAACAAAACGAAAAATTAAATGTGATATGAGCTTTTAGATAAACTATGAACACTAATTACACTCGAAAATATCTGCCTATGAGAGTCTTGATTGAAGGCAGAGGAGAAGGGGACGACAGAGGCTAAGATGGTTGGATGGCATCACTGATTCGATGGACATGAGTTTGAGCAAGCCCCTGGAGTTGGTGATGGACACGGAAGCCCAGCGTCCTGCAGGCCACGGGGTCCCAAAGAGTCAGACACGACTGAGCCACTGAACGGAACTGAACATACAATCGTTTCTCCAGGTGTTTTGGTTACCCGAGTTTCTATCCTGTGCTAAACTAAGTGACGACAGTGTACTGAAGAGCTGGGTCATTTCCAAATAAATTCAAGTTCTGAAACATTCACGCCTTGAAAGGACCTCCCTTTTACACAGAAACAAAAGAGATTTTTGACTATCCAATAATAGTGTCTGGCACCATCCTGACATGTGAAACGTAAGAAAGCAATTTTTTTTGTTTTGTTTGGTTCTGATCTTGGGGGTGTGTGTGTGTGTGTGTGTGTGTGTGTGTGTGCGTGCGGGGAGGGGAGGGGCGCTACTATCACTGATAGGTATGTTCACCAATCTGTCGAATGCCAATATAAAAGTCAGTTCTTGGTTGCTGAAGGGAAATGTATGACTTGGTATTAAAAGAAGGTATGTGGCATGAAATCGCATTTTCTGAAGGCAAACGACGTCGTTCTTTCTTCCAGGTGGCAGTTTCAGGATGGGAGAAGCAAAGGAATGGGTACAGAATGGGATAAGGAGGTTGGAGGGAAAGTGGACCCCCAGAAAAGAGTGTTGTGCCTAGTACAAGGTTTCTTGAGAGGTTGAACTGCCTTTGCTAATGGATTTTAAGTTTCTTTACCTCTTCCGTGATCTCTTCTAGGTTGACCTAGAACAGAAATCTTTTGTGAGCTTTGGCTAAGTGGAGAAGTATTGTTTCACGGTGACTTGTGTGATCCTACCTGACTGTTCTAAACCCTTTTGATATCTATGCACTGCTGCTGCTGCTGCTGCGAAGTCGTTTCAGTCGTGTCCGAGTCTGTGTGACCCCATGGACGGCAGCCCACCAGGCCCCGCAGTCCCTGGGGTTCTCTAGGCAAGAACACTGGAGTGGGTTGCCATGTCCTCCTCCAATGCATGAAAGTGAAATGTGAAAGTGAAGTCGCTCAGTCGTGCCCGACTCTGAGCGACCCCATGGACTGCAGCCTACCAGGCTCTTCCGTCCATGAGATTTTCCAGGCAAGAGTACTGGAGTGGGGTGCCATTGCCTTCTCCCATATCTATTCACAAGCCTGCCTAAATCATTGACTTCTAGCCACCTTTGGGATGCCAATGACCACCCACCCTTACCAGGCCGCAGAGGAGAGAAAACACTTACCACAGGAGGTCCGGGTAAGGAACAAGGAACTAACAAGCTCCCACCAACCAGGATTCTGCAGAGGTCAACAAGAGGTCAGCAAGAGATGGGAGACTGCAGTCCAGAGGTCCTAGCAACTTCCAGCGAGCAGCAAAGACCCAGCATAGTCAAAACGAATTCAATGTTACCCAAAACAAATAAATAAACGGACAGAAGTTCTTGGAACACATGACTGAGGTTAGGGGTGAGGCAGTACATGTATGTGCCAGGATACTCTTAAAGTATACTGTTAACATAGATGAGGAGAACAAGGTAGGAGGAAAACTTACTGTTTGGTTCAGGTCGCTTCTGAGCCTTTTGGGGGAACCGACCTGAAGCCAGAGTCTAGCGGAAATACACAGGCTTTGAACATCGCTGAAGACCAACATTTCCTAAGGAAAAACGCATTGCTTAGCTCAAGGTTTGTCTGGGAAATTCTTACACATCAGGAGATGGCTC
Source organism: Bos javanicus (assembly GCF_032452875.1). Taxonomy (NCBI): domain Eukaryota; kingdom Metazoa; phylum Chordata; class Mammalia; order Artiodactyla; family Bovidae; genus Bos; species Bos javanicus. The sequence goes on along the minus strand of NW_026893691.1, from coordinate 315,319 downwards.
CGAGGTGGATTTCTACAAAGAACATCCATGCAAAGGACAAGCCTGCACAGCTCTGTGCACATCTGCCCCCTCCCCCTCACAGCCAGCAGCATTTCCAAGTGACCTCCTAAGGCCTTCGCCAAACTACAGGGGCACCTCTGGGCTTCCTGTTTCCCTCATTTTTCGGAATCTTTTCTAAAAAAAAGAAAAACAAAAAACAAATTAAAAAAAAAAAAAACCCGCACATTTCTTCGTAGAGTGCCACAGTGGAAGGAAAACAGGCCTTCAATATTAAGACCTAAATTTGCAAAAAACTTGGAGCTTGGTGTTTTGTTTTGTTTTGTTTTGTTTGAATCAAACCACCACATCATTGAAAATTTTTACACGTTCTAATTATTCGGTTCCAAAACACTAAACTTGTCCTGCACACGGTCCCCATGGAAAGGCCCCTCAGCAGGACAGCCACAGATGCTGCCATGAAAGGGCAGCAGGGTGCCCTCCTCCCTTGTTTTCTGCCTGGGCGGCTACCGGGTTTTGAAACCCATGCACCCTACTAAGTTTCTAGGGTGCAATTCGTGGACCCTTCCCTTTCCCATCCCAGCAGGTGGTCAAGGGCCCGCTGGCCTCCAAAGTGCCAGAAGCAGGGCTGGGCCAGCCGGCCAGAGTTCAGGGTTCTGGCCCTTGGACTTGCAGCGGACACTAGGCTGCTTGGGAAAACCGCGCGGCTCTGACCTTTCAGCAAAGGGGTGGAGCGGTCAAGGCCTTGAGCCCAAAGGCGAGGCGTTTCTGCGACCGCCCGGTTGTGCCAACAGAGGGCGGACTACGTGGTTCCCTGCTCCACGCAGTCCCAGTTCCCTGACCTGTGGTCCGCACCCCTCCGCCGCGCCCACTGGATGCCGACCCTTGGGGACCCAGGAGCGCACGCAATGGGCGTTCCCAGCCGCCACGGCGACCCCCGAGAGGACAACGGGGAAGCCCTCCCCCACCCCCGCCAGGAGCCGACCCCCGCCCCGCGCCGCCCCGCCCCTGCCATGCTCCCGGTGCCTTCCCAGCCGCAGTGGGGATCCCCGGAGCACAACTGGGACCGCCCCCCATCCCCGCCACGACCCGATTCCCGACCCGCGCCGCCCGGCTTCGCCCCGCCCCGGGCGCGCTCCCGGTGCGCGGCCCACCTTCACCACGGGCTCCCGGTGAGCCCCGCCCCCACGCCCGGTTCCAGGAGAGCCTCTGGGACCTCGCTCCCGCCGCCCGGTGAAACGGGAGGACAATCCATCCAGCCCACAGAGGCAATCCAAGCTGTCTAGAATTCAGGGATCCAACGAGGACTACGGAAAGGAAAGATGACCTGACCTAGGAGGGCCATGATATTCTATAGAACCGGACAAAGTTGGTTTCCAAGGAAACTTGATTCCTTGGAACCCGGAAAGCTGGTTCTTTTCATATGCAATTCCAAACCACGAGCTCCTTCCCAAAGCCTGCCTGGCCGCCAGCCCCACCCCCACTCCCCAGAAAAACGGCTCAAAGAAATCTTTTCCATCTCAGGCGGAAAACTGGAAGATGTCTTGTCTTGTCTGTCTGGATTGATGTATGTGTCAGTGTGAGCCTTGTGATTTTTGATAATAGTGCTCAAGTTCTGAGTTCTTATTTCAATGGTCTCAAGACAAGGCAGCCCTTGCCAACCCAACTGCTTCCAATACAAGAAAACATTGACCTCAGTGAATGTCAGAGTCCCGTGAACTGGGAACTAGTCAATATTAAATATCTAGTAGTTTTGGTTTTGCTCCTCTACTGTAGACATGTCTAAGAGTCATCAACATGAAGCACAAAATGTTCATAGTGCCTCGGTTTGTTCTAAGGTAAAAATTGCTATACCGTTTTATCTGTCACAAGCTTGTCAACAAGAAAGTACCTCGAAAGAACAGGAAGAAAACGAAAAATTAAATGTCATATGAGCTTTTAGATAAACTATGAACACTAATTACACTCGACACTATCTGCCTATGAGGGTCTTGATTGAAGGCAGAGGAGAAGGGGACGACAGAGGCTAAGATGGTTGGATGGCATCACTGATTCGATGGACATGAGTTTGAGCAAGCCCCTGGAGTTGGTGATGGACACGGAAGCCCAGCGTCCTGCAGGCCACGGGGTCCCAAAGAGTCAGACACGACTGAGCAACTGAACGGAACTGAACTTACAATCGTTTCTCCAGGTGTTTTGGTTACCCGAGTTTCTATCCTGTGCTAAACTAAGTGACGACAGTGTACTGAAGAGCTGGGTCATTTCCAAATAAATTCAAGTTCTGAAACATTCACGCCTTGAAAGGACCTCCCTTTTACACAGAAACAAAAGAGATTTTTGACTATCCAATAATAGTGTCTGGCACCATCCTGACATGTGAAACGTAAGAAAGCAATTTTTTTTGTTTTGTTTGGTTCTGATCTTGGGGGTGTGTCTGTGTGTGTGTGTGTGTGTGTGTGTGTGTGCGTGTGCGTGTGCGGGGGAGCTGGGGGGGGGGCGCTACTATCACTGATAGGTATGTTCACCAATCTGTCGAATGCCAATATAAAAGTCAGTTCTTGGTTGCTGAAGGGAAATGTATGACTTGGTATTAAAAGAAGGTATGTGGAATGAAATCGCATTTTCTGAAGGCAAACGACGTCGTTCTTTCTTCCAGGTGGCAGTTTCAGGATGGGAGAAGCAAAGGAATGGGTACAGAATGGGATAAGGAGGTTGGAGGGAAAGTGGACCCCCAGAAAAGAGTGTTGTGCCTAGCACAAGGTTTCTTGAGAGGTTGAACTGCCTTTGCTAATGGATTTTAAGTTTCTTTACCTCTTCCGTGATCTCTTCTAGGTTGACCTAGAACAGAAATCTTTTGTGAGCTTTGGCTAAGTGGAGAAGTATTATTGTTTCACGGTGACTTGTGTGATCCTACCTGACTGTTCTCAACCCTTTTGATATCTATGCACTGCTGCTGCTGCTGCTGCTAAGTCGTTTCAGTCGTGTCCGAGTCTGTGTGACCCCATGGACGGCAGCCCACCAGGCCCCGCAGTCCCTGGGGTTCTCTAGGCAAGAACACTGGAGTGGGTTGCCATGTCCTCCTCCAATGCATGAAAGTGCAATGTGAAAGTGAAGTCGCTCAGTCGTGTCCGACTCTGAGCGACCCCATGGACTGCAGCCTGCCAGGCTCTTCCGTCCATGGGATTTTCCAGGCAAGAGTACTGGAGTGGGGTGCCGTTGCCTTCTCCCATATCTATTCACAAGCCTGCCTAAATCATTGACTTCTAGCCACCTTTGGGATGCCAATGACCACCCACCCTTACCAGGCCGCAGAGGAGAGAAAACACTTACCACAGGAGGTCCGGGTAAGGAACAAGGAACTAACAAGCTCCCACCAACCGGGATTCTGCAGAGGTCAACAAGAGGTCAGCAAGAGATGGGAGACTGCAGTCCAGAGGTCCTAGCAACTTCCAGCGAGCAGCAAAGACCCAGCATAGTCCAAACGAATTCAATGTTACCAAAAACAAATAAATAAACGGACAGAAGTTCTTTGAACACATGACTGAGATTAGGGGTGAGGCAGAACATGTATGTGCCAGGATACTCTTAAAGTACGAGAAAGCAGAGAAAGGAAAGACAACTCTCAAGCTGTCCAAAGTGATCAAAATGAATGAGTACACAGTTTGACCTGTGTACACTAGCAGATAAAAATCTGAAAAGGAATTTTTAAAAAAATTCCCTTTCAATACTGTCAACATGAATCAAATGCTTTGCCACGGATGTCACGAGGATGCAAGACTGGCACACTGGAAATTCTACACCGTGGCTGAAAAAGATCCTGAATACATGGACAGATATTCCATAGCGATGGAGAGACTTAAGATGGCAATACCATGGAATGCATCTTCAATCTGAAATGAAGATTCGATATGACTTGATCGCTCAGAGCTTTTGTGTCATCAAGTGTTATGGAAGGATAAAAGAGATCGAGAAAGCTGCTGACATAGACTTGGGGCGGGGTGGGGGGGGCAGTAAGAGTACCCCCTTCGGGTCTTTAGCCCGATGTGATGCAGCCACTAGCAGTCTGCTAAGGAAACAAAGGCAGTGTCTCAGAGCATGACACCAGACCCCCTCACCCACGACATGCATTGAGATAACATGGGCAGCAGGTGAGTCATCCCGGGCTAAAAAATGATTGACATGAATCTTGAAGAAAGGCAGATTTCCAGGCAAATATGTCATTTCCTTAACATAGACGAGGAGAACAAGGTAGGAGGAAAACTTACTGTTTGGTTCAGGTCACTTCTGAGCCTTTTGGGGGAACCGACCTGAAGCCAGAGTCTAGCCGAAATACACAGGCTTTGAACATCGCTGAAGACCAACATTTCCTAAGGAAAAACGCATTGCTTAGCTCGAGGTCTGTCTGGGAAATTCTTACACATCAGGAGATGGCTCCGAGGTGGATTTCTACAAAGAACATCCATGCAAAGGACAAGCCTGCACAGCTCTGTGCACATCTGCCCCCTCCCCCTCACAGCCAGCAGCATTTCCAAGTGACCTCCTAAGGCCTTCGCCAAACTACAGGGGCACCTCTGGGTTTCCTGTTTCCCTCATTTTTCGGAATCTTTTCTAAAAAAAAGAAAAACAAAAAACAAATTAAAAAAAAAAAAAAAACCCGCACATTTCTTCGTAGAATGCCACAGTGGAAGGAAAACAGGCCTTCAATATTAAGACCTAAATTTGCAAAAAACTTGGAGCTTGGTGTTTTGGTTTGTTTTGTTTTGTTTGAATCAAACCACCACATCATTGAAAATTTTTACACGTTCTAATTATTCGGTTCCAAAACACCAAACTTGTACTGCACACGGTCCCCATGGAAAGGCCCCTCAGCAGGACAGCCACAGATGCTGCCAAGAAAGGGCAGCAGGGTGCCCTCCTCCCTTGTTTTCTGCCTGGGCGGCCACCGGGTTTTGAAACCCATGCACCCTACTAAGTTTCTAGGGTGCACTTCGTGGACCCTTCCCTTTCCCATCCCAGCAGGTGGTCAAGGGCCCGCTGGCCTCCAAAGTGCCAGAAGCAGGGCTGGGCCAGCCGGCCAGAGTTCAGGGTTCTGGCCCTTGGACTTGCAGCGGACACTAGGCTGCTTGGGAAAACCGCGCGGCTCTGACCTTTCAGCAAAGGGGTGGAGCGGTCAAGGCCTTGAGCCCAAAGGCGAGGCCTTTCTGCGACCGCCAGGTTGTGCCAACAGAGGGCGGACTACGTGGTTCCCTGCTCCACGCAGTCCCAGTTCCCTGACCTGTGGTCCGCACCCCTCCGCCGCGCCCACTGGATGCCGACCCTTGGGGACCCAGGAGCGCACGCAATGGGCGTTCCCAGCCGCCATGGCGACCCCCGAGAGGACAACGGGGAACCCCTCCCCTACCCCCGCCAGGAGCCGACCCCCGCCCCGCGCCGCCCCGCCCCTGCCATGCTCCCGGTGCCTTCCCAGCCGCAGTGGGGATCCCCGGAGCACAACTGGGACCGACCCCCACCCACAGCGATCGGAGTCTCCACCCGCGCCGCCCGGGTTGACCCCGCCCCGGGTGCGCTCCCGGCGCGGGTCCAGCCCCAGTGGCGGCCTCCGAGAGCACAACCGGGATGCCCGCCCCCGCTCCGCCATGACCGGACCCCCCCCCCCCCCCGCCCCCCGCCGCCCGGGTTCACCCCGCCCCTGGTGCGATCCCAGCGCGTTTCCAGCAGCAGTGGCCACCCCCGGGAGCACAACTGGGACCGCCCCCCATCCCCGCCACGACCCGATTCCCGACCCGCGCCGCCCGGCTTCGCCCCGCCCCGGGCGCGCTCCCGGTGCGCTGCCCACCTTCACCACGGGCTCCCGGTGAGCCCCGCCCCCACGCCCGGTTCCAGGAGAGCCTCTGGGACCTCGCTCCCGCCGCCCGGTGAAACGGGAGGACAATCCATCCAGCCCACAGAGGCAATCCAAGCTGTCTAGAATTCAGGGATCCAACGAGGACTACGGAAAGGAAAGATGACCTGACCTAGGAGGGCCATGATATTCTATAGAACTGGACAAAGTTGGTTTCCAAGGAAACTTGATTCCTTGGAACCCGGAAAGCTGGTTCTTTTCATATGCAATTCCAAACACTTAGCTCCTTCCCAAAGCCTGCCTGGCCGCCAGCCCCACCCCCCACTCCCCAGAAAAAAACGGCTCAAAGACATCTTTTCCATCTCAGGCGGAAAACTGGAAGATGTCTTGTCTTGTCTGTCTGGATTGATGTATGTGTCAGTGTGAGCCTTGTGATTTTTGATAATAGTGCTCAAGTTCTGAGTTCTTATTTCAATGGTCTCAAGACAAGGCAGCCCTTGCCAACCCAACTGCTTCCAATACAAGAAAACATTGACCTCAGTGAATGTCAGAGTCCCGTGAACTGGGAACTAGTCAATATTAAATATCTAGAAGTTTTGGTTTTGCTCCTCTACTGTAGACATGTCTAAGAGTCATCAACATGAAGCACAAAATGTTCATAGTGCCTCGGTTTGTTCTAAGGTAAAAATTGCTATACCGTTTTATCTGTCACAAGCTTGTCAACAAGAAAGTACCTCGAAAGAACAGGAAGAAAACGAAAAATTAAATGTCATATGAGCTTTTAGATAAACTATGAACACTAATTACACTCTACACTATCTGCCTATGAGGGTCTTGATTGAAGGCAGAGGAGAAGGGGACGACAGAGGCTAAGATGGTTGGATGGCATCACTGATTCGATGGACATGAGTTTGAGCAAGCCCCTGGAGTTGGTGATGGACACGGAAGCCCAGCGTCCTGCAGGCCACGGGGTCCCAAAGAGTCAGACACGACTGAGCAACTGAACGGAACTGAACTTACAATCGTTTCTCCAGGTGTTTTGGTTACCCGAGTTTCTATCCTGTGCTAAACTAAGTGACGACAGTGTACTGAAGAGCTGGGTCATTTCCAAATAAATTAAAGTTCTGAAACATTCACGCCTTGAAAGGACCTCCCTTTTACACAGAAACAAAAGAGATTTTTGACTATCCACTAATAGTGTCTGGCACCATCCTGACATGTGAAACGTAAGAAAGCAATTTTTTTTGTTTTGTTTGGTTCTGATCTTGGGGGTGTGTGTGTGTGTGTGTGTGTGTGTGTGTGTGCGTGTGCGTGTGCGGGGGAGCTGGGGGGGGCCGCTACTATCACTGATAGGTATGTTCACCAATCTGTCGAATGCCAATATAAAAGTCAGTTCTTGGTTGCTGAAGGGAAATGTATGACTTGGTATTAAAAGAAGGTATGTGGAATGAAATCGCATTTTCTGAAGGCAAACGACGTCGTTCTTTCTTCCAGGTGGCAGTTTCAGGATGGGAGAAGCAAAGGAATGGGTACAGAATGGCATAAGGAGGTTGGAGGGAAAGTGGACCCCCAGAAAAGAGTGTTGTGCCTAGCACAAGGTTTCTTGAGAGGTTGAACTGCCTTTGCTAATGGATTTTAAGTTTCTTTACCTCTTCCGTGATCTCTTCTAGGTTGACCTAGAACAGAAATCTTTTGTGAGCTTTGGCTAAGTGGAGAAGTATTATTGTTTCACGGTGACTTGTGTGATCCTACCTGACTGTTCTCAACCCTTTTGATATCTATGCACTGCTGCTGCTGCTGCTGCTAAGTCGTTTCAGTCGTGTCCGAGTCTGTGTGACCCCATGGACGGCAGCCCACCAGGCCCCGCAGTCCCTGGGGTTCTCTAGGCAAGAACACTGGAGTGGGTTGCCATGTCCTCCTCCAATGCATGAAAGTGCAATGTGAAAGTGAAGTCGCTCAGTCGTGTCCGACTCTGAGCGACCCCATGGACTGCAGCCTGCCAGGCTCTTCCGTCCATGGGATTTTCCAGGCAAGAGTACTGGAGTGGGGTGCCGTTGCCTTCTCCCATATCTATTCACAAGCCTGCCTAAATCATTGACTTCTAGCCACCTTTGGGATGCCAATGACCACCCACCCTTACCAGGCCGCAGAGGAGAGAAAACACTTACCACAGGAGGTCCGGGTAAGGAACAAGGAACTAACAAGCTCCCACCAACCGGGATTCTGCAGAGGTCAACAAGAGGTCAGCAAGAGATGGGAGACTGCAGTCCAGAGGTCCTAGCAACTTCCAGCGAGCAGCAAAGACCCAGCATAGTCCAAACGAATTCAATGTTACCAAAAACAAATAAATAAACGGACAGAAGTTCTTTGAACACATGACTGAGATTAGGGGTGAGGCAGAACATGTATGTGCCAGGATACTCTTAAAGTACGAGAAAGCAGAGAAAGGAAAGACAACTCTCAAGCTGTCCAAAGTGATCAAAATGAATGAGTACACAGTTTGACCTGTGTACACTAGCAGATAAAAATCTGAAAAGGAATTTTTAAAAAAATTCCCTTTCAATACTGTCAACATGAATCAAATGCTTTGCCACGGATGTCACGAGGATGCAAGACTGGCACACTGGAAATTCTACACCGTGGCTGAAAAAGATCCTGAATACATGGACAGATATTCCATAGCGATGGAGAGACTTAAGATGGCAATACCATGGAATGCATCTTCAATCTGAAATGAAGATTCGATATGACTTGATCGCTCAGAGCTTTTGTGTCATCAAGTGTTATGGAAGGATAAAAGAGATCGAGAAAGCTGCTGACATAGACTTGGGGCGGGGTGGGGGGCAGTAAGAGTACCCCCTTCGGGTCTTTAGCCCGATGTGATGCAGCCACTAGCAGTCTGCTAAGGAAACAAAGGCAGTGTCTCAGAGCATGACACCAGACCCCCTCACCCACGACATGCATTGAGATAACATGGGCAGCAGGTGAGTCATCCCGGGCTAAAAAATGATTGACATGAATCTTGAAGAAAGGCAGATTTCCAGGCAAATATGTCATTTCCTTAACATAGACGAGGAGAACAAGGTAGGAGGAAAACTTACTGTTTGGTTCAGGTCACTTCTGAGCCTTTTGGGGGAACCGACCTGAAGCCAGAGTCTAGCCGAAATACACAGGCTTTGAACATCGCTGAAGACCAACATTTCCTAAGGAAAAACGCATTGCTTAGCTCGAGGTCTGTCTGGGAAATTCTTACACATCAGGAGATGGCTCCGAGGTGGATTTCTACAAAGAACATCCATGCAAAGGACAAGCCTGCACAGCTCTGTGCACATCTGCCCCCTCCCCCTCACAGCCAGCAGCATTTCCAAGTGACCTCCTAAGGCCTTCGCCAAACTACAGGGGCACCTCTGGGTTTCCTGTTTCCCTCATTTTTCGGAATCTTTTCTAAAAAAAGAAAAACAAAAAACAAATTAAAAAAAAAAAAAAAACCCGCACATTTCTTCGTAGAATGCCACAGTGGAAGGAAAACAGGCCTTCAATATTAAGACCTAAATTTGCAAAAAACTTGGAGCTTGGTGTTTTGGTTTGTTTTGTTTTGTTTGAATCAAACCACCACATCATTGAAAATTTTTACACGTTCTAATTATTCGGTTCCAAAACACCAAACTTGTACTGCACACGGTCCCCATGGAAAGGCCCCTCAGCAGGACAGCCACAGATGCTGCCAAGAAAGGGCAGCAGGGTGCCCTCCTCCCTTGTTTTCTGCCTGGGCGGCCACCGGGTTTTGAAACCCATGCACCCTACTAAGTTTCTAGGGTGCAATTCGTGGACCCTTCCCTTTCCCATCCCAGCAGGTGGTCAAGGGCCCGCTGGCCTCCAAAGTGCCAGAAGCAGGGCTGGGCCAGCCGGCCAGAGTTCAGGGTTCTGGCCCTTGGACTTGCAGCGGACACTAGGCTGCTTGGGAAAACCGCGCGGCTCTGACCTTTCAGCAAAGGGGTGGAGCGGTCAAGGCCTTGAGCCCAAAGGCGAGGCCTTTCTGCGACCGCCAGGTTGTGCCAACAGAGGGCGGACTACGTGGTTCCCTGCTCCACGCAGTCCCAGTTCCCTGACCTGTGGTCCGCACCCCTCCGCCGCGCCCACTGGATGCCGACCCTTGGGGACCCAGGAGCGCACGCAATGGGCGTTCCCAGCCGCCATGGCGACCCCCGAGAGGACAACGGGGAACCCCTCCCCTACCCCCGCCAGGAGCCGACCCCCGCCCCGCGCCGCCCCGCCCCTGCCATGCTCCCGGTGCCTTCCCAGCCGCAGTGGGGATCCCCGGAGCACAACTGGGACCGACCCCCACCCACAGCGATCGGAGTCTCCACCCGCGCCGCCCGGGTTGACCCCGCCCCGGGTGCGCTCCCGGCGCGGGTCCAGCCCCAGTGGCGGCCTCCGAGAGCACAACCGGGATGCCCGCCCCCGCTCCGCCATGACCGGACCCCCGCCCCCGCCCCCCGCCGCCCGGGTTCACCCCGCCCCTGGTGCGATCCCAGCGCGTTTCCAGCAGCAGTGGCCACCCCCGGGAGCACAACTGGGACCGCCCCCCATCCCCGCCACGACCCGATTCCCGACCCGCGCCGCCCGGCTTCGCCCCGCCCCGGGCGCGCTCCCGGTGCGCTGCCCACCTTCACCACGGGCTCCCGGTGAGCCCCGCCCCCACGCCCGGTTCCAGGAGAGCCTCTGGGACCTCGCTCCCGCCGCCCGGTGAAACGGGAGGACAATCCATCCAGCCCACAGAGGCAATCCAAGCTGTCTAGAATTCAGGGATCCAACGAGGACTACGGAAAGGAAAGATGACCTGACCTAGGAGGGCCATGATATTCTCTAGAACCGGACAAAGTTGGTTTCCAAGGAAACTTGATTCCTTGGAACCCGGAAAGCTGGTTCTTTTCATATGCAATTCCAAACACTTAGCTCCTTCCCAAAGCCTGCCTGGCCGCCAGCCCCACCCCCCACTCCCCAGAAAAAAACGGCTCAAAGACATCTTTTCCATCTCAGGCGGAAAACTGGAAGATGTCTTGTCTTGTCTGTCTGGATTGATGTATGTGTCAGTGTGAGCCTTGTGATTTTTGATAATAGTGCTCAAGTTCTGAGTTCTTATTTCAATGGTCTCAAGACAAGGCAGCCCTTGCCAACCCAACTGCTTCCAATACAAGAAAACATTGACCTCAGTGAATGTCAGAGTCCCGTGAACTGGGAACTAGTCAATATTAAATATCTAGTAGTTTTGGTTTTGCTCCTCTACTGTAGACATGTCTAAGAGTCATCAACATGAAGCACAAAATGTTCATAGTGCCTCGGTTTGTTCTAAGGTAAAAATTGCTATACCGTTTTATCTGTCACAAGCTTGTCAACAAGAAAGTACCTCGAAAGAACAGGAAGAAAACGAAAAATTAAATGTCATATGAGCTTTTAGATAAACTATGAACACTAATTACACTCTACACTATCTGCCTATGAGGGTCTTGATTGAAGGCAGAGGAGAAGGGGACGACAGAGGCTAAGATGGTTGGATGGCATCACTGATTCGATGGACATGAGTTTGAGCAAGCCCCTGGAGTTGGTGATGGACACGGAAGCCCAGCGTCCTGCAGGCCACGGGGTCCCAAAGAGTCAGACACGACTGAGCAACTGAACGGAACTGAACTTACAATCGTTTCTCCAGGTGTTTTGGTTACCCGAGTTTCTATCCTGTGCTAAACTAAGTGACGACAGTGTACTGAAGAGCTGGGTCATTTCCAAATAAATTCAAGTTCTGAAACATTCACGCCTTGAAAGGACCTCCCTTTTACACAGAAACAAAAGAGATTTTTGACTATCCAATAATAGTGTCTGGCACCATCCTGACATGTGAAACGTAAGAATGCAATTTTTTTTGTTTTGTTTGGTTCTGATCTTGGGGGGTGTGTCTGTGTGCGTGTGTGTGTGTGTGTGTGCGCGTGTGCGTGTGCGGGGGAGCTGGGGGGGGGGGGCCGCTACTATCACTGATAGGTATGTTCACCAATCTGTCGAATGCCAATATAAAAGTCAATTCTTGGTTGCTGAAGGGAAATGTATGACTTGGTATTAAAAGAAGGTATGTGGAATGAAATCGCATTTTCTGAAGGCAAACGACGTCGTTCTTTCTTCCAGGTGGCAGTTTCAGGATGGGAGAAGCAAAGGAATGGGTACAGAATGGGATAAGGAGGTTGGAGGGAAAGTGGACCCCCAGAAAAGAGTGTTGTGCCTAGCACAAGGTTTCTTGAGAGGTTGAACTGCCTTTGCTAATGGATTTTAAGTTTCTTTACCTCTTCCGTGATCTCTTCTAGGTTGACCTAGAACAGAAATCTTTTGTGAGCTTTGGCTAAGTGGAGAAGTATTATTGTTTCACGGTGACTTGTGTGATCCTACCTGACTGTTCTCAACCCTTTTGATATCTATGCACTGCTGCTGCTGCTGCTGCTAAGTCGTTTCAGTCGTGTCCGAGTCTGTGTGACCCCATGGACGGCAGCCCACCAGGCCCCGCAGTCCCTGGGGTTCTCTAGGCAAGAACACTGGAGTGGGTTGCCATGTCCTCCTCCAATGCATGAAAGTGCAATGTGAAAGTGAAGTCGCTCAGTCGTGTCCGACTCTGAGCGACCCCATGGACTGCAGCCTGCCAGGCTCTTCCGTCCATGGGATTTTCCAGGCAAGAGTACTGGAGTGGGGTGCCGTTGCCTTCTCCCATATCTATTCACAAGCCTGCCTAAATCATTGACTTCTAGCCACCTTTGGGATGCCAATGACCACCCACCCTTACCAGGCCGCAGAGGAGAGAAAACACTTACCACAGGAGGTCCGGGTAAGGAACAAGGAACTAACAAGCTCCCACCAACCGGGATTCTGCAGAGGTCAACAAGAGGTCAGCAAGAGATGGGAGACTGCAGTCCAGAGGTCCTAGCAACTTCCAGCGAGCAGCAAAGACCCAGCATAGTCCAAACGAATTCAATGTTACCAAAAACAAATAAATAAACGGACAGAAGTTCTTTGAACACATGACTGAGATTAGGGGTGAGGCAGAACATGTATGTGCCAGGATACTCTTAAAGTACGAGAAAGCAGAGAAAGGAAAGACAACTCTCAAGCTGTCCAAAGTGATCAAAATGAATGAGTACACAGTTTGACCTGTGTACACTAGCAGATAAAAATCTGAAAAGGAATTTTTAAAAAATTCCCTTTCAATACTGTCAACATGAATCAAATGCTTTGCCACGGATGTCACGAGGATGCAAGACTGGCACACTGGAAATTCTACACCGTGGCTGAAAAAGATCCTGAATACATGGACAGATATTCCATAGCGATGGAGAGACTTAAGATGGCAATACCATGGAATGCATCTTCAATCTGAAATGAAGATTCGATATGACTTGATCGCTCAGAGCTTTTGTGTCATCAAGTGTTATGGAAGGATAAAAGAGATCGAGAAAGCTGCTGACATAGACTTGGGGCGGGGTGGGGGGGGCAGTAAGAGTACCCCCTTCGGGTCTTTAGCCCGATGTGATGCAGCCACTAGCAGTCTGCTAAGGAAACAAAGGCAGTGTCTCAGAGCATGACACCAGACCCCCTCACCCACGACATGCATTGAGATAACATGGGCAGCAGGTGAGTCATCCCGGGCTAAAAAATGATTGACATGAATCTTGAAGAAAGGCAGATTTCCAGGCAAATATGTCATTTCCTTAACATAGACGAGGAGAACAAGGTAGGAGGAAAACTTACTGTTTGGTTCAGGTCACTTCTGAGCCTTTTGGGGGAACCGACCTGAAGCCAGAGTCTAGCCGAAATACACAGGCTTTGAACATCGCTGAAGACCAACATTTCCTAAGGAAAAAACGCATTGCTTAGCTCGAGGTCTGTCTGGGAAATTCTTACACATCAGGAGATGGCTCCGAGGTGGATTTCTACAAAGAACATCCATGCAAAGGACAAGCCTGCACAGCTCTGTGCACATCTGCCCCCTCCCCCTCACAGCCAGCAGCATTTCCAAGTGACCTCCTAAGGCCTTCGCCAAACTACAGGGGCACCTCTGGGTTTCCTGTTTCCCTCATTTTTCGGAATCTTTTCTAAAAAAAAGAAAAACAAAAAACAAATTAAAAAAAAAAAAAAAAAAAACCCCCACATTTCTTCGTAGAATGCCACAGTGGAAGGAAAACAGGCCTTCAATATTAAGACCTAAATTTGCAAAAAACTTGGAGCTTGGTGTTTTGGTTTGTTTTTTTTTGTTTGAATCAAACCACCACATCATTGAAAATTTTTACACGTTCTAATTATTCGGTTCCAAAACACCAAACTTGTACTGCACACGGTCCCCATGGAAAGGCCCCCTCAGCAGGACAGCCACAGATGCTGCCAAGAAAGGGCAGCAGGGTGCCCTCCTCCCTTGTTTTCTGCTGGGCGGCCACCGGGTTTTGAAACCCATGCACCCTACTAAGTTTCTAGGGTGCAATTCGTGGACCCTTCCCTTTCCCATCCCAGCAGGTGGTCAAGGGCCCGCTGGCCTCCAAAGTGCCAGAAGCAGGGCTGGGCCAGCCGGCCAGAGTTCAGGGTTCTGGCCCTTGGACTTGCAGCGGACACTAGGCTGCTTGGGAAAACCGCGCGGCTCTGACCTTTCAGCAAAGGGGTGGAGCGGTCAAGGCCTTGAGCCCAAAGGCGAGGCCTTTCTGCGACCGCCAGGTTGTGCCAACAGAGGGCGGACTACGTGGTTCCCTGCTCCACGCAGTCCCAGTTCCCTGACCTGTGGTCCGCACCCCTCCGCCGCGCCCACTGGATGCCGACCCTTGGGGACCCAGGAGCGCACGCAATGGGCGTTCCCAGCCGCCATGGCGACCCCCGAGAGGACAACGGGGAACCCCTCCCCTACCCCCGCCAGGAGCCGACCCCCGCCCCGCGCCGCCCCGCCCCTGCCATGCTCCCGGTGCCTTCCCAGCCGCAGTGGGGATCCCCGGAGCACAACTGGGACCGACCCCCACCCACAGCGATCGGAGTCTCCACCCGCGCCGCCCGGGTTGACCCCGCCCCGGGTGCGCTCCCGGCGCGGGTCCAGCCCCAGTGGCGGCCTCCGAGAGCACAACCGGGATGCCCGCCCCCGCTCCGCCATGACCGGACCCCCGCCCCCCGCCCCCCCCCCCCCGCCGCCCGGGTTCACCCCGCCCCTGGTGCGATCCCAGCGCGTTTCCAGCAGCAGTGGCCACCCCCGGGAGCACAACTGGGACCGCCCCCCATCCCCGCCACGACCCGATTCCCGACCCGCGCCGCCCGGCTTCGCCCCGCCCCGGGCGCGCTCCCGGTGCGCGGCCCACCTTCACCACGGGCTCCCGGTGAGCCCCGCCCCCACGCCCGGTTCCAGGAGAGCCTCTGGGACCTCGCTCCCGCCGCCCGGTGAAACGGGAGGACAATCCATCCAGCCCACAGAGGCAA